>NC_071671.1:59291250-59603125 GCF_028554725.1 Zeugodacus cucurbitae | reverse complement strand
AATGTGGCGCAAAGCCGACACAATACGTTGACGACAACTACAAACATTGCATATATATTTAGTATGAACAACAATAACAACAACAACCGCAAAGACAACGAGATAAACTAAATGCGCACAAACTACCGTTTTAGGGGCCAGCAGGTGTGTGCCTTAGCGACACGCACAAATAACGGTGATGCAAGTGTGCCGCAGAGACAACAACACGGTTGCAGGCTGTGGAGTGGAGTGGTTGGAGATACTGGTTGTCGAGTTAGAGAATTTAATTTCACAATATTTGATTTCATTTGCCTGGAGCGCTCTCTATATACCTATATATATGTGTATGTATGATTACTTACTACCATTTGTTGTTGTTATTGCAGGCCACTGCTTATATTTAGTTTGTGTGTTCGCATTGTAGCTTGCTGTAACGCCTAAACGCCTAAAGTTATGCAACAGCTTGCGTACATGACATGCAATTTATGGCCTGCTCATTTTGCATTTTTCTTTCAACTTTTTTTTTTTTGCTTTCACTTCATATTATTACCGCCTTAACTTGGGCGAAACTAATTTCACTTTAAAGTAGTTGTGGCAGTTCGCGCCAAACGCCTTTAAGTAGGCAAAACCTTCAAATACACATTGTAGCAGCAACCAACTAAGCTTGTTGTTTTTGTTGTTGTATAAGCGCGTGTAAAACAAGACAACGAAGGCTTTGTTTTAATAAAAAACTTTTTCCACTTTTCTTATACAATATTTCGCTTCATTTTCTTTTCAACACAACACAAGTAAATGTTTGTTTGCGTGTGTAAGCTTTGGACCAGCGTGTAGTATTTGCTATGTACTTGCTGTGCTGCATGAGCGCGCTCGCTCGTTACACTTCTGTCAAGTAGTGAAAATTTTCTAATTCCAACAGCAAAAACAACAAAAACAATAACAACAAGAGCGAAAACCTTCAGGCTTGGCTGTTTAATAATAACAAGTTGTACTTATGCTGTGGCAAGGGCAACTTGGAAGACACGCTAACAAAAATAAGAAACCCACCAAGAATAGCACACCAGAAAGAACACTATAAAAAGACATTGTAATAATAACAACTTGAAACAAACAGCTAGAAGTGCAGCTTTGGTAAAGTAATGCAACCCATTGAGTTTATTATTATTATTTTTTTTTGAGGATGTTAATTAAAAACAATATATGTATATATAAGTAAATGGATTAACTTTCAACAATAGGAACTGATATTTGAATAATAAGGTTGTTCGAGAGAGTTTTGAAATTATGTTATATCATATAACGATATCTCATTGTCTGCAAACTCGCTGCCTAGAGCAGAAATCACTCGAGCTTGCATAGTTCAGTTTCATTGGATGTTTCCATTGACCATTCATATGCTTTTTCGAACCGATTAAGGAAGCTATATAACTATCATCTAGACAAATTTCATACGAAATCCTTTTCGGAAGTCTTTAAAGTTGTTTTATTTGTCGGACCGGTCGATAACAATCAAGATTGTATGATATCACATCGTTAGACTTTTCCCTGCTTCGATTCAGGCCTTGGAACGAAACACCAACCGTGTCAGTCGCTCGAACAAATCATTGAAAATTGGACTCAACGGATGGACCATCTGAGACGTAGCCGCGGTCAACATTTGAAAGACATAATCTTTAAAAAATAAATGCCAAATAATGTTTTTTCGAATCATCATAAACATTCCCAATCAAATTTGAATTGTCTGTGTTTCTTTTAAGTAGGTAATCTCGTAATGGATCACCCTTTATTATATATTGTATTATAAGATACATAGGAACTTCTTTGTTCTAAGCTTGATTTCAAAAGATATTTAAACTATCTTAATAATAAAGGTTAAATGCAAAACTTAAATTTCGATATTTAACAAGCTTTAAAAAAATGAAGTATAACCTTAGGAGCTAAAAACCTTAAACCAGCAATTCAAGTCACCGTTATTTTACATAAGTTGAAAAAACATCTGGAGGGTTAATATTGTTTAAAAAAACTTTATTATGAGATTTACTGAATTTATTTCAATCGATTCCTAAGGAAGCTTTTCAGACAAAGCAGTACGTAAATAAATAAGGAAATAATCAGAGAATTTGATAAAGTAGAGTTGAGTTAGATGATTCGAATCGGAAAAAAAAATTGTTAATAGAGGTAATTTTGGTTCCCTTATAACGAAAAATATATATCTTGAAAATATGTAGTATGAAGGAAATGAGTTTCCTGAACAAATTTGATCTTAGGCTAGGTTAGGTCGAGGGGTAGATCTCCGCATCTACAGAGAATCTCACTTAGACAACAAAGACTGTATTTTGTGACACCCAAATACTCCAAACGGATCGCCAAGACACTCACGATTCGACAAAGCCCTGGACTCTGTTAAAAAAATTTAAATCGGCTAATTTCGATTCCAGTCACATCTCTGGGTTCGCCGAAGATGTGCCTACCTATAAGTTTTAACATTAGTTTGTCGAATGCTGGGCATTGCAGGAGGAAGTGCTTGGATGATTCCTCTTCGACCTTCTTCTACGCAACTTTGGCAACTAGCGTCTGGCTAGATTCCTAATCTCATCGCATGTGTGCTTATTGGACAGTGAACAGTAAGTACTCCAGTGATTGCGACGAGATGAGCGACAAGATGATAAGCGACAGCAGTTGGAAGGACCGTTTCGACCCACCGCGAGCCAGAATGACCTCGCTACTGCACAGGTGCTTGCCGTTTTCCAGCGTTTAGCGAGTTCATTCGAAGTTAGTGCGTCCAGCGTTCTAACGCAACGCAATTAGACCACGGAGCTATCACACCGTTTTGCAGTTTCCAGCGATTCCGAGGTGACCGGTTACCCAAACAAGTCATATTGCAAAGAAAATGAAATGATGAAAAAAAGAATCGATGAATATAATATAAATTTCAATTATTATACAGAGATGTTTAGACCTCCGAAGGACCTAGATATGATCTTACTTCACAATAAATATGTAAAGCGTATGAAATTTATCAAACTTCGACATATTAAAAGTTGTAATTCAGTTTTGGAAAATCTCTCAATTTATTCTCCAAAGCCTACAGTCGTTCGGGGATGCTTTAAATCTGGAAAGAGATTCCATTTAGCATAATAAAGTATTATTTATTTAATATAAATTTTAATTCTTAAATTCACGCGCAAACAACTTCTTTAAGAGATGTCATTTGTATTAAAAGAACTAGTGAAAAGATTCCCATCCACAACATTGCTAAACATAGCACATCTCAAAAAGTAATCAAAGTAGGCACGATAACACTGCCTTCTCGTCGGCCCAACTACCAATGGAAGAACAACAAACACGACAAAAAATAAAATCAGCAAAAGCAAAAACAAAAACAAAAAACGCCGACACAGTGCAATGGCATGCGACATGCCGCATGTTGCACATATTTTGCATGCAACATTTGCCATTTCGAAATACAAATGCAAATCGGCAACAAATGGCGACGCCGAGTGAGGCACGAGCTGCTCGCTGCTTTAGACGCAAATGAAATCATCAGTAGGCGGTGAAGAGGCAGGAAGAGTTGTACGATGATGATGTATGTGCAGTGGTGCCACAAAACTCCAAATCAGATAATAAAGTAGAAACAAACAAGCGTGTGGCACGACAGCGCAACGGGCCAACTGAATTTGCTTGCAATTTAGTTGCAAACTTTGAGGAGTGAAACTAAATCTGCCGACTGACTGCCGGCCTAGCATGTCGGGCCACTGTTGGTTGGCGGCAGTGAATGGCAGGCTGTCTGCTTGCTTTCATGTGTTTGTATGTGGAGGTGTGTGCAACAGCATAAGATGCGCGGCTTGACGGGCGTTGTGACGCCGTTCAGCCTTCGATTGCGACTGCATGTCAAGCTATTCGTATATATATATTTATAAATATACAAGAACTCGCTATGTGAGTATGCATGTGTGTTTGTCACCCCTTCCCGCATTATCACTCGGCATGCGGCAACATGACTTGAGCTCATGGCTCATTTTGCCATGCAATATTCATGTCATATGCAAGTGCTGCTGGAAAATATGCTCATTTCATGCTTTGTTGTTGTTGTTGTGACAACGCATTTTCACAGTATTTTCACGTTGTGCTTGAGTGCGTGGCAAATGAGTTGGCAGATAAACTGAAGACATTGCCGGGCAGATGAATGCATCGCGGCGCTGGAGACATGTCACTCACAAGCCGCAGCGTGGTTGGCAGCGGAGTGGAGGGGGGAGGTAAGAAAAAAATTTTCGAGTAGAAGGAACAATCATAACATAGCAATCCGCTGACACTGGTGACTCGAATGGCGTGAGTCAATCAATTGTGGATTTCGCAGCGCCTTTTTCTTCAATTCGGTACCCCCAGTTTCTTTTGTTGTTTGTGTGCGGCAGCGTCATTCAAGCGCTCACTCGTAACCCCGGTAGACTGCGTCAGTCGCAACGCATATTGACAGCGCGGAGATTGGTCGCTTGTCTCTGTATGTGTGTGTGCGTCCAAATATTTGACGTTGAAGCGTCTACTTGCTGCCACTTCTCTGCGCAAAGTCTTCGCACATGAGCGGCATGTGTTGGGCATACACTGCGCTGCCACAAGCAATAAATAAATGTTTGCATGTGTGTGTGTGTGTTTATGGATCGTTGGCGTAATGCAAATTTATTGCGCATCAGTTGCAGGCTATACGCAAATTTGTTTCGCAGAAATTCGAATTTTTCTTATTTTTGAATTTATTTTTTTAATTTTTTTCTCTTCTTATTTCCATGCCAATTTTTTTGTTTTGTTTCATTTTCTACATTTTGTTTATTTATTTTATTTCATTTTCATTTTTATTGCTTTTACGTTTTTCGAAATTTCACAGTCGTCCATATCTTTACGCTCAAGTGCGCCAGCACTTTCCAGCGCATGAAACAAATTTGCGAAAACGCACACATGGAAATATATATTTGTGCGCCCGTTTTGCAAAATGTGGCTATAGCACATGCTATAAAATCGAAATTACAGCAATCAAATGTACGTCACTTCCTTTGCAAGAATTATTTTTTTTTCATCTTTTTTGTATATTTATTTTTGTTCTTCATTTTTACTTTTTGTATTTTTCTTTTCCACTCTTTGTAGGCGCACAAAATTTAGCTGCAAGTAAACAGGAAGTGAGAACATTTCCGTTTGTTAACGGCCTATAGCAGAGGGCAGGCGTGAGTGTTGCTAAGAATGGCAAAATATTTTATAGCAGTAGCACATTTTTCATTTTTCGTGAAAATTGAAAAGCCCTTCTCACATGTGTAGTTATATTTTTTTGCAAGTAGAGAGCTGAAAGTGTCTCTGTTGCTAGGCGCATGATTTAACTTCATTACTTCTCTTCCTCGTTCGTGATTTTTCGTTATTTCTTCTTTTTTTCAACAAATTTCTAATTGCCACTTTGAAGTTGTTCTCTTCAATTCTAAACTCTTCGTTTTTATATTTATTGTTTTTTTAAATACTTCATTTTATTATTAACTTCTTTTGCTATTTTGTATTCACTATTTTCCTCCTTCTTCTCATTTCTGGTGCTATTACCATCTCATAAGTTTTTCATAGTATAGTATACCTCTGCTGATGTTTCTTGGGCGGTCTTATTTGCATCTTTATTTTTTCTATCTCTTTACACTTCTAATCGTCCTTTACTGTTACTTCTGTTTTTCGGCAATATCCTTATATTCTCATGATCTTAATTTTTCCTTTGTCTTCATTTGCATTTTCTTGTTTGTTTTCTTCGCTTTGCTTTTTATTTCTATTTTTTAAGTCAAACCCAAGCAAAAAAAAACTATCTGTTTTTTTTCTCGCTTTTTTTCAATATTCCAAATGGAATCAACGTAAATCAGAATAGATGTCGTATTTGGCTTCTTATATTATTTTCTAGAACAAAGTTTTGTAGATTTACAAAGATTTTTTTTTTTTTTATAAAACTGATGAGAATTACAGAGATAAAGGAAAATGAAGGAAATAACTGCTTATCACTCTCAGACGCAAAAAATACAAAGATACTACATGCTTAGTATATATATAGTATATACATATATATAGACTTATGCTTATACTTCCCACTTTACATTCAACTTCATACATTCATTTACATCTGTACTATTTTTCATTGATCTGTTCCAAGATTATGTGAGAATATTCAGTAGTAGACTTTGCCCAACGATAGCTCAATCTTTTGAAGCTTTAAAGCATTTTAACTTATAATTTATTATATTACCTTAAAGTGTTTCCAGACTAAATATGGCTTCACCGTATACTCTTCGAAGTCAACGAACTCATGAAACAAGTGTGAGATTTCGTTTGAATTCAATAGAGTTTACATATGTTGTAGACAGTAATTTGTGGTTGTATTACCGAAGTTCCCACATCTTTTTTGAAACTTCTCTTTAAAGCCTGTGCCCAATAAATACCCGGTGTATTCGTCATCATCACACATCTCATCAAACTCTACCAGTATCTCATCACTCAACAATGATAAGTTGAAAATATATAGAGTATGGGAGTGAATTTCGACTTTCAGAATTTGAAAAAAATGAATAATATTCGAACTAAATGACACTATAAAATGGAACTCTCAAATATTCTAATAAAAATCTAAAGAAACCACTTAAAAAAATGAAAATTATACACTCAAAACATTTTCGAAATTTCAAATTAATTCCAACGCCCCTTCAAAATAGTCTCTAATCAATCAAATGTCCACTTCAATGTCAAAAACTATTTCCCACAGTGCAGCGAGAACAATGTCTGTGCATTGTTTTTAGGCTTTCATATAATTTCATTGCCAGGCTGAAAGCATATTTTCCATATTTCATACGAGTATAAATAATAAACTCTTTTAATATGCGTTCGCTTGCAGTCACTTTGCATTGCAACAACACTCACACACATCGAAAGTAACAACCTAAAAGCAAAATCATGCGGCGCAAGTAGCAAAACACTTGCCTTTGTATGGGTATGTGAGTGTAGACCCGACCATGTCTGTGCCTCGTATTTATGAGTATTTGTCAGGGCAGCTAATGAACTGCGAGAAGGCAAGAAGCAGCAAGCCAGCCAGCAACTGACAGCGGCAGTCGGTCGCCAAGCGTTGACTGCCTGCATACCAGCTGATCATTAAATACTTATAGTCATGGCTTGGCCCGGCTTGGTAATCAATATTTTAGCGTCCACAGCTACTGGTCTTAAGTTCTACGACAGAGCAAAGGCAAAAAAAAGAAGCACAATGTGTTGCTTTGATTCAATGAAGACGCGCCCAAGTGTTCGTAATGTAGCAGCACATGGCCAGCCAAGTTGATTTATTTGCCATGGAGTCAAGCAAGCGGATGGCTTTAGCTGAAGTCATGAAGAACCCAGTGAATAAAGCAAGGGTTCTGTTTCGTTTTTATTGCATTTGATAATGTGACGGGAAGTTAAGCTTTGAGTAAACTCATTGTTGAACTCAAATAGTATGCCATTGAATTAATGATGTATGGGAAAAGAGTTATTAAAAATCGTGAAGTCTGATGTGTGGGGTAGATGAAAGAGGAAATCCATTGTTATGAGTAATTGCTTTTAAGGAATGTTATCAGTTTTAAAAATTAAAAGAAATTCCGGTGGTAAAATTAAGAAAAAATAAAGACCTCTGGAGATACCGTCATTTTCTTAATCCGAACTTACGAGTATATTCGGTTCTTCGGAGTTGTTCAAAGGATCTAATCTTGTCTGTATTTTTTTCGACAAATTAGAGATCTGATGTGTATTCTGTGACGTGTGAACATATCTAAATATATTTATAGGCCTCAAGGCGACTTTTCATAGCAGAGCCAATATTCATATTTTAAGACTTTGAACAACTTTCAAGATTTGAATCCACACAACACCAATTACAGACACATTGTGAGAGAAACCCTTCAGTTCTCGGCACTAACTCCGGAAGTTTGCGGAACTCGAAGTTTGTATCTCCCTTTCCGGAAGATCACTATGTTACAAGATGTTTAAACCTTAAACTCACTATCGAGTTCCTCCGGAAGCATAGCTTTCTCACTTAGCTGACAGATGTATATAGAGACAGTTTTGAAGAATAACTTACTCTGAATACAGATTTGAAAAGCCTTAAAAAATGTATGATCCTTCTTAAGACCACGTAAGACTAAACGAAGACCTCAATGAGGAGCTTGAGAGCAGAAAGCCATTAGATAAAGTCATAACATAGAATATCCGAACAATCGTGTAAATTAGAAAGTGGGAACATGAGCCTTTTAAGTATACAAATCACACAAAACTCAAGAAGTAGACCTAGGCCTCGCTGACTAAGATAAGATTTTATGACATGTCTGGTACCTAAGCTTCGGGAAATCTTACAAGAATATTAGGAAATGACATCAAGGAGGTCTTGAAAATCGAATAAAACTATTTCGAGCACTCTTTAGTAATTAATACAGCTTCCTTCCTCCTCCCTCAATTAAAAGATGCTGGATTTAACACACCATGTCTTTATCTATGGCTTAACTCTAATACCAAGAACTTACAAAACCAGCTCACAACTGGGTTTCGCTTATGTAAGACCCAAATGCGAATGCAAATAAAATTTTCAAAAATATTTACATAATTGTAAGAAAAAAGAAGAAGAAACAAAGTAGAACAGAAAAATAAGATACAAGAACTTATGTAAATGTTTTGTGTGTGCACTCGAAATTTGCATTCCCCACAACAATTAGCCACACTCAACTCGCCTCACCTACACACCCTACAGCGGGAAGCCTGTAAGCCAAGGCAGTCGAGTGATTTTAATTGCTACATTGCCAACTCGCCGCAATTCATTTAGTTAGCCGAGCCTTGTGTTGTGTTTTTGAAGCCGCTGCTACAGAGTGTACTATGTAGTTAGTTAGTTAGTTGGTGTAATGAACAGCTTCTAGGAAAATAACAACAACAACAACTAGTGTTAGTGCAAATGAAAAGTGGCAGACGGATAGCAGAAATTCTAATTTCACTTTGCTGTTGCATATTGCTAATTTCACTATTTTATAATGTAGTTGTTGTTGTGACTGCCGCTATTACGTAGCTGCTGTTGTTATTGTTGTTTGTTGATGAAATTATGCAGCGCAATTATGCGCATATTGTTTGCTATAATTTCAGAGTTGTACTCTAGTTTTTTTTCCTTTAATTTACAACATTTTATTTTTATAACTTTGTTGTTGTTGTTATTTTTGTTACTGTTTTGCTACTATTTTTATTGTTGTGCATTCAGTTTATGTTGTACATGCGTCTGCGTGCTGTGTCTTGGTGATTGTAGCAGGCAAAGTGATATGTTGTGATTTGAATGTTGCGCAACATGTTGCCGTGACAAGCGGCAATTTTATGACAGCAGGTGAAGCGTGCAAAGTAGTAGAGGTGATAAAAGGTGCACGGACAGATAGTTGTTACACGCAAACCATTTATGCTAATGAAGGATGTAGTAATGCATGGGAGGAGAAAAGTAATGTTGTAGTTCTAGGCTTTGTGTGAAGAGATTGGAGTGAAGGGTATGAAATCAGATTTTTTTTTTTCAGAAAAAGTTGCAAAAAAAATAATATTATCTTTAAATTTCTAGCACAAATTGTATTCAGCTCTTCATTGTTTGCTGCTTCTTAACGAACACTTTATTTTAATATTCTGCATTACTTCAAAACTGCCAATGCAACATGTTGCTAGCGTCACCAACAAGCTAATAGAAACAAAATGTTGTTAGCTGCATTTCCCACTTTTACGATAACTACACAACAATAATAACAACTTCTAGTACAATATAAGACGACTACAGGCCTAGTATAAAGGGTGTTTTTGGAGGTTTAGAATTTTTATTTCAAATAAAACACAGAAAATTTGATTAAATCATATACACATACTAGTTAGGTTAGGTTAGGTTAGGTTGCAAGGCTGTTTCCCAAATGGAAAAACACACGTAGACTTTAAAATGTAGTCCTTTGTGAAGCCTGGATTCCCCTTAGATTAACAAAATTAGGAGTCGACAAAGCGCCCTGAACCTACTACAAATCTGCAGAGATTCTTAACCTCTATATTCGCTATTTCGCGAGCCTGCTCCAAAAATTGAGAGGCAAGAAATCTCTTTCTTGATATCGCAAAGGCGGCACATTCCAGAAGAAACTGATGAGACGATTCTATCTCATCCTCCTCCGTGCAGCTTCTACAGCTAGCATCCGGTAAGATTTTTAACCTTACAGCGTGGATCCCAATGGGGCAATGGCCAGTAAGAACCCCTACGACTAAGGAGAGGTGACTTTTACTTAGGGCGAAAAGTTCAGCAGACCTACCGCGGTTAACCTTAGGCCAGAAGAATCTTGCGACTAAGCATGTGTTGGCAGCTGACCAGCGCCTACCCAGCTCAGCCGAAGCCCATCTGTCCAATAGCAGACCGCAGTAGGACTATGGTGCTCCTACATGCTTCCATGCTTCCAATAGTGAGTCCGTCGTCCCTGACCTTGCAAGCTCATCAGCCTTGCAATTCCCCGCTATTCCGCAGTGGCCAGGAACCCAGACTAGTCTGATTGAAAAGTATAGCGATGCCACCGATAGTGAGGATAGGCATTCCTTAACCAACCCTGAGCGCATGTTCACTGAACTCATAGCTAGTATCGCCGCTCTACTATCCGAGTGGATCACCATCTCCCTAAAGGTTGTTGCACTTCGAAGCAATATGTCCGTCGCTGCTTTAAAGCAGCCACTTCCGTTTGAAAAACGCTGCAGTAATCGGGAAGTCTGAAACTAAGGTTGATGCGGAGCTCACGACAGTGAACTCCCCCGCCAACTTCGACCCATCCGTGAAGAAGCTCACCGCGCCTCGCCTCCAGCGACTCCTTCCCGCCCAAACGTCCCTTGAGGGAATAAGAGCAGTGAAATTGTTGCCCGGGCTGAGCTCGGTGGCATGGAGGTGATCCAAAGATCTCGGAGTGAAGCTGAAGTGTGTGAGGATACTTGAGTTACATACTAGTTACTCATACTACTTTCATTGGTAACTTTTTCTCGATTTAAGTGAGTATGAATAGTCTCTTCGGAGTGCTTCGAAAATCAACACTTATACTGAGCATAGATGTCAAACAAATGTGTATACTTTGACAGCTGTGTTGTCATATGTAGTTCTAAAGAGTTTTATCCTCCGAAAAACACCCTCTACTTGAGTACAAACAACCACCTTGCAAACTCTTAATACAAAAGAGAAGTGTCAACACGACAAAAAGTCTTGAAAACCGATTTGTTTTAGTCATTGCTCTACATATTTCTTTAGCGCTTGCTTATAGTTGTTTTTTTTTGTATTTTCAACGCCGTTTATCGCGTTAAGCAAGTTTAATGACCGGCTTAATCCGCGACCAACCAAAAGTTCAATAGTTTTAGTACGGCCAAACAGCAGGCCAAGGTTTGGTTTTGTTAATTGTGAGGCATTACTTAAGAAGTGTTCGCAAAAAGGTGTAGCAAATTTTTAATTGCTTCAGTTTTAATTTTTAGACAGAAATTATATTTAAAAAAAAAAAAATAAAAAAATTAGAAAAAATTCGAAAAAACTAAAAAAAATCAGTAATAATCAAATTTTAAATCTAATTTTTGAATAATATCATTCGAAAATTAAAATTTTATGAGTTTTAAGTTAAATATTCAACTAATTTTGTATCAACAAAATATCCGAAAACAACAACAAAAGTATCTAAAGTTTACATTTTCAATAAAACCTTTTATTATTTAAATATGTTTACTTTCAGTAATTGCATGTTTTCTCTTTATCTTATCTCCCCTTTCCTGTCTTCTTCAAACTCAATCCCTTTCTTTATTAAATTTAAGGAATTTCAACCAAGTGTGCTGAAGCAAAAACAAAATAGCTGTCGGAACCACGTGACATTTGAAAGATTCCAAGAAACTGTCAAGCCTGACAGACAACTACACAGATAAGAAACCACCAACCGTACAAGCAAATTCAGTAAGGAAGAGAATCATCACCAACTGATGAAAGTTGACTAAAAAATGCTTTAGCAGGTAGTAAGTGTCAGCGACGACAGACCGGAAATCGTTTTTTTCGTAAGTTTTTTTGTTGACTTCTCAATCGATCCTTCGTCAGTACTCTGTGGTTATAAAATATGTGTAAGTCATTGAGTATATTTATGTTAATTTGACGTATATGTCAACGGTAAATTAGCATTTCATTATCAATTTTAAGTGTTTCTTATTGAATAATAAAGTAATGTAGGAACAGAGATTTAATTAAAAAACTGACGTTCAATTTAATTTCCATTTTTAATATTGTTCGAGAAAATTATAACATTAAACGCGGATCTTGGCTTACTCCGAATATTATATCGTTATGCTCCAAAAAGTAGGCAACAGATAGTTGCTATTTTTTGTCTCATAGTTCTCATAGTCATTAAAGCTCAATTACTTTATTGCCATAGATTAATTAGTATCTTTAGTGTCTCACACACCGAAAATGTTAGTCTTGACATTTCTAACCGAAATATTTCCTGTTCGAAAAAAAACATAAAATTTTCAAAATTTGTTCAGGATTTAAAAAAAAATTAAATTTTATCTTATACTTGCATTACAAAAAATATAAAAAAAAAAAACAAATTTTGAAAAAAAAATTTTTCTAAAAAAAATTTTTCGAAAATTTGATTTTTTTTTATAAAGTTTTAAATTTTTGAAATAAATTTTAAAAACGAATTTCTCAACAGAACAGCGAGTATATATATAATAAAACAAACACTTTCTGTGAAATTGTAATTTTAGCAAAAATAGTTGTAAAATATTTCGAAAAAAATTAAAAAAATCAAAAAAAATATTTTTTTGGATACAAAAATTTTTATTTTTTTGATAAAAAAATATTTTTTTTAACCAAAAAGAAATATATTTTTTAAAATCAAAATATATAGAACTTTGAATCAAAAAAATATTTTTTTTATTCTTTCTTTAAAAAAATAAAATTTTCTTCTTCATAGGGGTATATTCTTCTTAGATTATCACCCCAAAACAACAAATACGCTAAATTTTAACGCTACTCTCTTTTGGGTGTCTCAAATAAAAATTCAATTTCGAAACTAGCACTAAAGGCAGACTACAACAACCAAAGGCGCTTAAGTGAGTAGCAATTTAATGAAAATCAGTTACTGCAAACTGAGTGTCACCAACAGCCAACACAGTAATACGCCGAACTATATACTTCTATGTTAGCAGCACTTACTCGCTTAAGCTTTTGCGCCAAAATGTATGCAACGCAAAGTACGACAATTTGCAGTTAATCTTGCCATACAACAATAATGCGCTACTACAACCGGTTGTTTTGCGCTATGCCACACTATATTATATAGAAATACATATATATATATACATACTTATTTATATGTATATACAAACACACACACACATATATGGAGCGCATAAGTAGTCTTGCTGTACAAGCGATTTGTGGGGCAGACGTTTGGGCGACTGTCGTTGTTGTTGTTGGCGTATGCAGATTATATAAACGTAAACGTTCATTGGCCCATGGGTAATTTGAAATTCAAGCAATTCTGCTTTGACTGCAATTTCATACGCTGCTTTTCATGAACGTTGCCATTCTTTTATTACCACACGTACTAGTTTTGGGTGCATGTGTATGCCAAAGTAGCCCTACCACCCACTCACACACAGCAGCAGCAGCAGGCGCCTTTACTTCGCCACATCTTCAAGCAGGCAAATGTAAGACTCTTCGCTGCTTGGAGTTTCATATACACGTATGTAATGGTGGGCGGGGAAGCATTGAAAACAAAAAATGCAAAGCATTAAAAGGCACAGGCACCATAAAAAATTAAGAATAAATAAAAAATAGTAGTATATTAAAACATGAAAGCAAAGCGTGGTTGTGAAAAGCAAATCGACATACAAAAAGGTAAATAACTTTTGAAGGAGAAGAAGAAAGAGAAGAGGAAGCAGAAGCAGAGCAAAGTAGAATGAGTGGCAGCATGGCAATTGAAATAAATAAAAATGAAAAGAGAAAAAATCGAAAGAAAATTGCGTGGATAGAAAAGAAACGAGGCAGCCAGCCAGCCAGCAGATTTGCATATGAGTACACTGACACACACACATACCTGTATACATATAATATAAACATACATATACTTATATAGAAGTGCACCGTAGGGCGGTTAGTGGTCGGCCTGATGTATAAATTTCACGTGAGACTACTCAACAGCAGCAAAATGAAAAATACTATGAGCGAGAGGATGTGTCTAAGCGTGTGAGTGTGCTTGTGAGTTGAAGGCTATGCTTGGGTATTAGGTTGACGTGCGGCGCATTGCCAACAGCCTCAAGCATTTGAGCGAAATTTATGTAAAATATGTTGAAGCGGCGTTACAAAAATAAACTGGAAGTTACGCACGTGCTTGAATGCTTTAAAATTATATACTTATACGGAAATATATATACATACACACAGGTATATATTTGTATGTAATAGGTAAGAATGTGCCTAAAGAGTTTAAAAAAAATTAGACGCGTGTCCAAATGAATATATTTCAACGAGTTAAATGCCGACAGTGGGCTGGCAACAACAACGCAAATAAAAATAACAACAAAATGTAAGCACGCAGAAAGTAAGCAAGCCTAACCGGAAGGATGACATATTTACGAGTATATACAGGTATTATACATATATACATATATGTAATATATATGTATGTATATATTTCTTTGGAAATACGTTAGTGTAGGCGACCGCTCAATAATAATAATGAGCATAATAAAGCTAATCGCATGAAAAAGCAATAAAAAACGGATGAGAAATTAGGAATAAAATTAAAAATGCCGTAAGAATTCCATAAAATAAATATATATGTACTTATATATATATCTACATGTATATAAAAATATTTATATGTAGGAATATATGAATGAAAATATGTACGCTTTTTAATGAGGTAAGCGATTTTGTCACACTTCGTACGTGTGTAAAAAATTGCGGAAGCGGCAATAAAAGAATGTGATTTGGAAAAAAATGGAAAAGCCGGATTTTTAAATAAAAAATATTTCCTTTACTGCATAATTTATGTGTTACAAGTAATTATTGAGCATTTTAATAATTTCAATTTTTTTGGAATATTTAACCAAATATAAATATATTACTTTATAAATATATTACTTTAATAAGGTCGATTTTATTTAGCAAAAAGTGGTATTCAAAGAAAGTTTGTATGAAGAGATATTTTTCAAACTTGAAAATAATTTATTGGTATTTTTTTTGGTAATAAATAAAAAAATGTATTTTTAATAAAAAAAAAAAAATTAATAAAAAAATAATAATTTTAATAAAAAAAATAATATTTTTTATAAAAAAACTAATATAAAATAAAAACTATATAAAAACTGAAAAAATATTTTTAATAAAAATTCATATTTTTAATAAATAAAAAAATAATATTTTTAATAAAAAAAATATTTTAGAAAAAATCATACCAATTAACATATTTCAGCATTTTAACTAATTCTTAATTATTAAAAAATAAAATAATATCTCAAAAAAAAATAGTTCCTATTTTCTTCGAAATGTGATTTTTTTATTTTAAACAGTTTATATTTATTCAATCAAAAATCATATACAAATCCAAAGGCCAACAACTTAACTTTTTATATCAAACTCGCTCACTAACTATCATACTAAACCTAGTGCAAAATTTTTAGCGCCACCCCGAAATGTAGGCAATGTTTTTTATTCGAAGTTCCAGTAAATTCCTTTCTGGTTCAGCAAACCAAGGGGATTTGAAAAAAACTAGTATTTAGAGAGAAATATAACCGTTGTGTATTTGAAAGATTGATTTTTAAACTAACTTTTTTTAACAAAAAAAGCTAAACCTGGTTTAAAAATGAGAACCAAAAAATATCGACTGAATAAAATTAATTAATAAGCATAAATCAGTCTCAAAGATATAATTTTTAACATAAAAACTTAATAACCCAGTCAAAAAGATTTTTTTACACTCCTCTTCTATTTTGGCCTTTCCACCATACTCCTTATTTCACACATTACATCACTGACATTTTTATGACCCTTTTTCTCATTGTGATAACAAAATGCGCTCAATTAATTTTACAAATTTAACGGTAAACAAAGCGCGAATTGCTACTTGCTCTGACCTTAGGCAGGTCGCAATGGACGTCCTGTTTACAGAGTTTTACCTTTTTATTTTAGAAAATGCCGTAAATTAAAAAGTACAGCAATGTGATTAAAAATGTCACAAAATTTAATGCATAAATCAAATTAGTTGCGGTTTGCCCGAAGTGAAGATGATTTATTATGCAGCGGTGTAGAATTGAAAATAAAAGAGAATACAAAATTAATATAATTTTTAATTTCTCTTATATAATAAGCTTATTTTGGCTTTATACTTTGTTAGTAGAGGTTCTTTTAAAACAGTGATGACGTCAGTCTAGCGAAAGTTAATATTCGAAATGTAAAATGGGATTTTCTGATGATAATTTTTTTGATAATATTACATATCCGGGGTTTTCAACGGAAAACTTACAGAATTCCATATCCAAAAGTATTCTGAAGAAGAAGCTTAATAAACTAACCATTCTCGAAAAAAGGATTTAAAAAAATGTAATTTTTATTTTCCCGAGGTAAAGCGGGAAGATGGTTTTAGATAATTTAAGTACAGTTGAAATTCCATAACTGGAACGTCTATAACTCGAAGTACTCCATAACTGGAACTCTTGAATGGGCAATAGAAGTCAAATTTCTTACAAAGTAACTTCCGAAACTCGGAAATCTTTCTAACTCGAAGTTTTTTTGTAGATTATGGTGATTCGAGTTAGGGAAGTTCAACTGTATATGTTTTGATTGTGTTTAAAGAAGTCACCCTTCACTCTCCTCACCAAAATTATTTCTCACTAATACCACAAAGGAATACCCACACATAAATATCGATCGTTTGTTCGGTCAAATGCTCCTTTTACTTCGTACAGTTTCACACACATATTGGAGAATCACTCACAAGGCGATTAAGTCGTCAGTCGGTCACAAATTGGTGACGCCAATGCAAAGAGATTTGATTTCAAATGCAAATGCGATTATCGAACGAATATTCAAATACAAGCGCGCAATGCGAACGTATTTGTGGCCATATGTACATATGTATTACATATACTTTATATAATATATAAGTTGAAATGTCCGTTGCATGTTGACACACATACAAATGCGCTTAAATGCATTGCTCTGTGCTCGCAATCGAACAAATTCCGATCGATCGTATAATTTTAAGGTCAATACGAGTTTATCACAAACGCTGACGCTGATGTGCACCTTCAGTAGCATTTGCATTGCATTTCTTGCTTATTTTTTCACTCTAATTACGCTTTAGAGCGTGCTACGAAAGCATTTATTTAAATTAGTATGGCAACGCCGTGCCGTTAAGTTATATGCTGCGCAAAGTGATCAGTACGCTGAGTGAGTTGGATGAGTTTAGAATAGAATAAAATTCTATATAGATTTATATATGTAGTTATATACATTTTTATATATACATACATAACCTTATATGCATATACATTTCCATCTATCATTAGTTTGTAAGCGCAAACTTGTTTAGTGAGTCAATACGAATCTCAGAAGTATCTCAGCAGAATCATGCAATCACGCAGCTACACATTTTAATAGTAGTTCATTTACTTAGCTGACTAACATGACAACTATGTACATAGTGTGTCTCCCATCTCTATATACTTAGCTGTGTAAGCACATGTTTCTGATTTGTCATCACTTGTTACTTTCAGAGATCATCTAGTAGTTTTATAGTCATTTTATTGTTTAAATTTGAGATAATTGTTGTTATTGTTATTTATTTAAAAGTTTATCACGCGCTGCATGTGTTGAACTGTGACCCGAAATGTTGACAATAAATTCTCAGTACTTTTCTAGGAACTGATAAGAATCGTTAATTAAGGGAAAAAGTGAGAAAAACTGTTTATAAAGCATGTTGGTTATGAAATAATTGGAATTTTTTGGTAAAATTCTGGAAATCACCTCATTAGCGTATCTGTGTTTGGGTGGTATTCATACTAGATTACAGAGGTATTGCTATAGATCATTCCAAGTTTTCATGAGAGTAACTAACTAGTCATAGTCAGGAGAGAAGAAAAAAGTCACAGAAAATCGAATGAGATAGCTGATGGATGAGTTATTTGAGATCACAACTCTACTTTGCTTCTTTTTTGAGATATTTAATTTTTTTATACTAGCCTGGTGAAGACGTGCTTCATACGTCATGGAACAATGAAAATTTATGAAACCAATCTCTTTAATGCAAACGAGATGATATTCGAGCATTATTTTCTTAAATTCACCGACAAAATCATCGTTAGCAGACGCCGAAGATGATTTCCGAGCTCACAAGCTTCCCCAAAGTATCATCCAATTGCTTTCGTTCTCAATGGTGGTCCCTATAGCAATATTTTCAACGTAATTTTTAACAATTTAGTTCATAACTGTAAAGTACTCAATTACATCTGTGATATATACCATATTTACCGCTTTCGACTGGTACTCTTGAAATATTGACAGCATATAAATATATATTACCTGAAAATAAAAAGAAAAAAGTTAATTACATACGAGAATGTAATAAAATCTTTGATTTATAAGTCTAGTTTAGTGTGAAAAGCTAAAAGAAGGACAAAATTTCATAACCTAATAAATTAATAAGTTAAAAGCCAGTACTTAAGACATTGTCTCGTATTCGAAGCAAGGAAAACATAGCAAAACTTGATATTTTGAAACAAATCCTGCCTGTTACCTTCAAACAAACAAAAAAGTTGTACGTCTATGCTAATTTTTAGTAGTATCGATTTCGACTTCAATAATGTTCTCACTATGAGTTCCTCATATGTAAGTATTGGTGTGACTTAAACAATGATGTACATTTTATTCATAGAACAACCAAAGCTATGACTTATAGGCACGAAGCACGTTCCATACGATAATTGCGAAAGTAATGCCAAGTACTTTCCCAAGGCAGTACAATTGCAAGATATGAAAAAGTTCTGGAATCAAAATAGTTCACAGCTTGATTTCTACAGAACGCAATACAGATAAAGAGCATACTCCGAGCACATTTCCTTATCACAAACTTTTGAAAGCATTTCGTACCGAAATAGTTATGCGCTTAGTCACACTTCTACGGCATTAATGCTGGGTGCCTGTAGATGTGAACCAACGACGAGTGGTTAATTTGCACGAAAAAAATATTGAACGCAAAAAAAATTATGTTGATTATTTCAATGAAACCGCAAAAGTCGCGAACCAGATGTCATCATCTGAAAACTATGCAGCCTTATGTTTAATCTCGCGAATGCAGGGACTTAACCGCCGAATAAGAAAAAGATTTAAATAAAAATATGAAAGTATAATGAAAAAATAGTTAAAAAATTTAAGAAAAAATTTAATTTGTTCAAAAAAAATTATATTTAAAATTTAAATAATAATCATAAATATTCATATTTACATAAGCGAACCACAACAAAAAATAAAAAAACAATATTTAAATAAAATAAAATTTCTAATCAATTTGAATGAGTAATAGTAATAGAAAAAGTTTAATATTCAGCAAAATTGTATATAAAATAAACATAATAATTTAAATAATAGAAATATGAAAAATAGAAATCGCACAAAATTTAAAATTTCATCAAAATGAGTAATTGGTAAATAAAGTGTAAACAAATTTTTATGATGTGCGCAGCAAAATATAAAAATATTTGCGCTTATTAAATTCCATATCTTGCTTAAGCGTGAAATTCTTACATATTTTTATTTTATTTACTTTTTTAGTATTATTTTATGCGCAAAATAAATTACTTTTAACGCTTTTTATGGCGCGACTAGAAATGGGGAGGTATTTCAATGAATAATTTCGAGGTATTTGGATTGGTTATTGGAAAGCAATACAAAAAAGTTGCAGTAGAAAAATATTGTTATTGCTTATGTATGTATTTAAAAAGCTATGCAGAAGATATTAAACAAATAAGTAAAGAGAATGGTTAATCTAGCTTACTCACTGGATAACAGACTTTTTGCAACTGCCGGTCAATAAATTGACAGAATTGGGGGAGATAAAAGGATATTGCAGACAAACTGACTTATATTCGTTTTGAGGTATTACTCTTCAGAAGATAAGAAACAAATTGAAGGAAAAATAGGAAAAATTAAAATAGAAATTACAAATTCTTCCAAACAAACGTTTCAGAAGGTAACAAGACGATCTAATCATTGCAGCTAAGGTATGACCACAGAGGACTGTTTTCCTACACACTTAATAAAATTAAACTTGGAAAGGATCCTTAGGCTAACTTCTTTATCGACAGCCTGAACAACTAGACTTCTATTTCGCTGTCTGGGAGTAACTTTGAAACAACAACCATCTCCATGAACAGCAAAATCAATCAATCAGTCTACAACATACCAATTGTTTACAATAACGAAAACAGACACCAGATGGCGCGCGAATCAATTTATTAGCAAAAACGAGTTTTTGGACGAATTGATTGAAAAAATAATGAAATGGAGACTAGAAACAAATCATTATGTTTTCAAAAATCGATTCTACAAAATGACTGGGTAACTAATCGAATTTGAACCGAATAATGAGGCATAATGTACTCAGTGAGGATCGTGTTGAGAAACAAGAAGTGAAAGCAATGGTTTCGCAACATAATTAACAGGACACTGGAGATGAAAAGAGAGATTCTCAATATCTGTCGCGGATTCGTTCAACATATTTTCGTAACCTTACACTCCCACTTTTGATCTATAATAACAGGAAGACACGCCGACAGACTGGGGATACCATACAATGACTACTGCATGGCAGCACCTGCACCAGAAGTATAAGAAAAGGAAACTGTCATACATCTTCTATGTGAGCGTTTTACAGGAAAATAATCGCAACAATAGGACACTGTTTTCTCGGCGACATTTCGTAGGTTGCACATTAAGCTTTTTAAGTTGTTCAATTTCATAAAGGCCACAGAGTGGTTCAAAGGGGACATGGTAGTGTAAGGGGATTCTAGTCTCAGTCGATTCACAATAAACCTCCTAAAGGACTAGGTGGGTCATCTGACATTCACTATACCATCCTACCTACACTCATTAAATACCGGTAACTTTTCCGAGTTCTCAAAACGGGAAGAAGGTTACCGGTATATGTATATTTTTTCGGACTACGAATTTCAGAATTTTGTACATACTAAAATAAATCAAAAATCAGAATTTGCAAAAAAATATATTTTTTTTTCTCATAAACCATATGAGCTTTATTTGCACAGTAGATTTCGGAGAGGCGAATGAACTGCTGGCATACATAGAACCACTTCTTTATATGTACATACATATACATATATTTAAGTACATAAACATATGCAAACACAACAGATTGACCATAAAAAGGAGTGGCTATTAAGCTGAAAACAAAATTGAGTGGAAGACAGAAGCGAGCCAATGACCAAGAAGGCGCTGCCGGGTGATTGACTATATAAAAAGATAAGAACAAAAAAGAAAATAAAATCTACTTCTATATGTATGAATTTCTGCAGAACTGCATAAGATTATCAAGAGCACTATAAGATTTATTCGCTGACGCGTATGCGGCAAGCACTTAACTTAGCTGACTGAAAACCTTTGCGGCCTTTATTTCGTCATAAATCACTGATCAGTCGATTGTGCGAGCGGTCAATGTCTTTGCTGGTTTATATAAAAATAAAAATAACAAAAACAACAGCAATAACAATATTTAACTGCACTTAAGATGTAATCGAAAGAATTAAGTTGAAATGAGTGTCAAGGCAAGTGTAGCGCAAAGGGAGAGAGTGAGAGAACATGAAGGTGAGAAAAGGCAGTTAATGCGCTGGAGACAACAGGTAGTTAAAACTAAAACAATTTTTTATTTTTATTGTAGTTTCTGTGCTCAAATAGTTAGGCACGCGAGCCGATCTTCTAAGCCATTCCACAATATTCTAGACTGAAAACGGCAGACCTGTGCTTTTCGCTAACTTTTATGGGCTCGGCAAAGCACCTGACACTGTACCGACAGGTATTTTATATACAGTCCTATATATAGCTACATATTCTATACCAAGTTAGTAATATTCTGTAATTTAATATATTCAGTACGCGATTAGCATTTCCTCAATTATTCAACAGCTTAGGCGTGCGCACGTAAGCTTATGAAAAATAAAACAATTGCTGAGCGCTTGGAAACTAAACGGTTACTCACTCATTGATTTTGATTTTGAGCATATGTGAGCATATGCCGTTAGTGGTTCGAAGCATATGAGAGCATATTAATTGTATGGTTTGCGTTGCCATATTTTCGCGCTCTTTTTAAATGAGAGTATGCAAATGTATATATGTATTTACTGTTACACCTTGTTTTGGTGACACAATTATATACTCAAACCTGATTATTCATTGTTGAAGAAAATTAATTTAATTTTTCTATGAAAATATACTGAAATGTGCTATAAAAATTACAAATTTTTTTAATTTTTCTTACAAAAACAATTCGAAAATTTCTTACCGAATTTAATGAAATTTCTGGTAGTGATTCTGGATGAGTTTCTTTGCCTTTGGCAAATAAAATATTCTGAATGTTTCTTAAGACTGGGATTTCAAGGCTTTGGAAAACATGTGAGAACTATTTGTATGGGAATTTTTTTTTATAACTGTAAGAGACTTTTGAACCTCAAGCGGTTTCCGAGATATAAACCTAAGAGACATACACACTCGTCTCAGGTGCGAAAGAAGCCAAGCTAAAATTACTTCAGTTAAAGCTTATATATTCATATACTTAAAAAGAGTTGCCAACTTACAAAAATAAAACAGTAATTTTAAATTTTATAAGTTATAAAGGGTTTTTCAAAAGGGACGCTACAAAAGTAGACCCCGCTCTTTAAACATTTCTCTTCAATAAGCTTTGACATTTCATCATCCAACAACGAATCGAAATTATTAAAATTTACTACCGAAATTCCAGTCAGTGGCCTCAACTTTAAGAGCGCTACGTTCAATTTATGGTCGTCATAATCGTGCTGTCAGATCAACAAATGAGCGTCTGGTAGAAAAATTTGAATCCACTGGGACAGTAAAAAATGTTTCAGTGTCGGTGAGACAAAGTGCTCGTAGTGTCGAGAATATTGCTGTCCCTAGCGCATCAATTGAAAAAGACCCAAATCAGTCTCTCACACGTCGTTCTCAAGCGTTGGGCATCACTGTGACGGTGAAAAGATCTTGGCCTACATCCTTACAAAATCAAATTGACACAAGAACTGAAGCTGCTTGAGTACCAGAATCGTCGTATGTTCGTGAATTGAACAAAGCAACAACTTGAAAATGATTGGGATATGCGTTTTTGGCCAGACAGCAATCCACACGTATTCCATGAGTCACAATTGGATCCCGAAAAAATTATTGTTTGGTGTGGTCCATGGGCCGGCGGCGTCATTGGACCGTATTGATAATCAAGACCGGCACATTATTGTGAATGGGAATCGCTAACGCTCAATGATAACCGAATATTTTTAATTATAGAGGCTTTACTGTGATGAAAATGGAATGAAGTTGTCACTAATCGAACTAAAGTGTTTAAAAAAACATTCAGGAAAGTCTAAGATATGCCTACAATGAAAGCAGCTCTTCGAATGGAGTTGCCAATAATAATTAAATAAAATTCTTCCGTATTTAACGATATTTCAAACCAAAATATTAAATTTTGAAAATTTTAATATAAAAAAAATATTTTATTTCTTAGAAATAATACTTTTTTTTAAATCAACAAAGTATATATGTATATAAGTCGTGTGAAAAAAATTGCGAAATGATGATTATGCGGTTACAGCCGCCACAGCGATGAACAACAACACCTACAAGGTTCAGCACATTCGGTTTTAAATAACCACAGTGGCGTTAGCGATTTTTATTCATTTTTTTTATTTTTTTTTTTTCTTTGTGTAAGGTGTTAAATATGGTATCGCGGTTACGTGCGGTTAACGTAGCACACCATTAAGCTTCTTGCATTCTGCTTTTTGTGGCAAGCAGAGCAATAAATCGCAATTTACGCCCACAAAATATATGCAAAAAAGGAGAGATTATTGAATTTCAGCTACCCTTGGCATGAATGGGATTTTTTTTTTTGTATTTGCAATAATTAATAATAAGTGATATATGAATAATTCCCTCTTCATTTCGAGGCTTCTATATCATACTAAATCACAGAGAAAGTACTAAGCGATTCGTCACTCTCTTGCATACATTTTCAAAATTTATAACGGAGCAAAATTTTCAAAAATTCAAAACTGGTGCCGTTGGTCAAACAGCCAGTGCCATCAATTGAACTGAGTCAACAACTCCACCAACAACAACAATACTAATAATTCAAAATTACAACGGATGACAGCAAAGCAGCTGATGTCGAAATCTCTTTATTTACCATGCGTATTGTTGTTGTTGTAGCCAATCAAATGCGTTAACAACAAATGCGCATTTTAACTACTTGATGTTGTTGTCGCTGCTAATGAAGTGTGCGAAGGTGGCAACGCCGTATACGCAAACGAAATATGGTGCACAATCAAAGGAAGACAGTGTGAGAGGTAGAGTGGGGACAACGTCATAAACAACTTGGAATCGTGAACTGATTCCGCGTACCGTTGCTTGCTGTTGCCAAACGCATGTTAGCCCTCGCGGCACTGCCAATACGGCAGTTGTTGACCCCAACTGCTGCTGCGGGTGCGAAAAATTCCGTTGCAAATGCAAATCGATTTGCGCTTTGATTGCTATGATGGTTTTGCGCTACAATCGTAGCGACCCCAAGGCGGGGAAAACATACTTACGTACATATGTATGTTCATAAACGCACACATACATATAAGCATGAATACATATGTAGTGCATACTAATTTTCTGTCTCTAAATGCATTTTGTGCCTGTGTGTGCGTGGGTACCTTACTTTTCGATGAAAACTGCGGATTTCGAATTCCACTTTTATTTGCTTGGTCAGTCAGGGGAAGATAATGGAATTTTGATTATGGATTATTATTTGTCATTGTGCGAGCTATTTAGCTAAATACCTAAAATTCCATTATATTTTTAAGAAATCTTTTGAATATCCACACATTTCCGTAAACTCCGTGGAAAATGTCTGTACGCTGGGGAAACCCAAACGCTAAAAGCATTCTTTTAAGAGACGTTATTTACGGTTCATTTCGACACTCTTCTGCGGCGAAAGTGTTTAAAACAAAAAGGGCCGCAGAAGAAATCCAAATTTTACTGAAAATAAAATCAGTTAAATTAGGTTTTTCGCGTTTTTGTCCATTTTAAAAAAATAAAATGAGGAAAATTCAAACATGAAATTATATTTTATTTGTAATGATCAAGTTTTAGTTACGACCCTTAGTCTTTGGTGTCCGTTGTACTCGACTCTCAAGAGTGTACTTGAAATTTTGTTCAGCAAGCAGCTGCGAGCGCTCATTACTTGACTCTCTGGCACGCGATTGCGATGCGCAGAGAATGACTTGCAAGACGATTTTCAGTTTCAGATTAAGATTCTCCATCACGGAGCCTTTTTGATACCTTCACCTGGGAACTATTTCCAGAAAGTTGAAATTCTTCTAGCAATAAATATACATATATAGCCTATGTTACTAGTGGTGAATGTAGCTTTCCAATGGTGCAAGTATTTTTGAAATCGGCACAGTAGCTTTTCAGTTTATTCAATACAAACATACATACATATCTTTGCTCTTTATAATAGTAGTATAGATTAATAAGAACATCTTCTCGCGTATTGACTTCGACATACTTCAAAAAGACTATTGAAGAAGACATTATATTTTCGTTTTGTAAGTTTAGCCTCCCCTAAATAGAACCATTATGGTCTTAACTGGTAGATAACCTCGATAACCTGATCATAGTTAGGTGTCAAAAATCATTACAACGTACATACTTCTGGTATAAGTATGTCTGAACAGTGCTCAAATTTGATCAAGTAATCAATTTCCCTTCTCTTAAATAATACTCTGATCTGATCTTCCCGAAATAGAACTTTATGATCGTTTCTGATGGTATCTTATATATTGGAAATAGTCTGATCTTGGCTGGGTGAAAAACCATTGACAAGTGTAAGGTTTCGGAACAAGTATGTCTGAACAGTGCTCATTTTTGATTATTCAGTTGATAAACAATTTCCCTTCTCTTAAATAATACTCTGATCTGATCTTCCCAAGTGAAAGGTTTCGGAACAAGTATGTCTGAACAAAGTTCAAATTTGATGAATTAATAATTACCCTGTCTCTTAAAGCATCCTATGAGTCTCAGAAACATTACTAACTATTCTCTTTAGGTTTATTAGAAAATACAAACTATTTTCGACACCATTGCCTTTGCTAAATTAAAATGTATAATTCTGTAAATTGATATTTATCGATTTCGCACTAAAATCTTCTACAAAAAAATTTTCACAGAAAACTGAAAATCATATAATAATTTCCAAAAAAAATCTTCCAAAAATCACTTCTTCTTAATTACATTGAAATGGCGCATAAATATCATATATCATAAATAATTTTATCACACCTTCAACATCTTTATTATATAATATATACATACAGACACACACACATGCATACCTAAGTGCTGCTACTGCTAATAAATCCCAAAAAATAAGAATATACGCACATAGCGACAGCCACATAAAGCCATTGTATATATATGTATTATGAATCACCTTTAACTTGTACTGTTATATTCTACGAATACAATAATAATAATATTGTTTTGTTACTTTGCGTTTCCCCCATATAATTTACTGTCACGTAACTTTTCATTTCAGCATGTCGCTTTGCTGTCTTCATTTATTTGTTTGTTTGTTTTGTCTTTTGACACAAGTATGTTTGTTGTACTTTTGTTCTTATTTTCTATGTTGTTGTTATTATTGTGGGAATTTGCAACATGCTGTTGTTGTAACAACATGCATAGCGCGTATGGTGACGTTTCGTTACGCTTGTTGACTACCTGTAATAACGCGCGTATTACATACGAAATATTGTTGTTGTTGCTGTTGCTGTAAAACATACACGGATATTGTATTTATTTCGTTTTGTTATTTTAAAGCATTCACAGAAGAATTTTTTGATATTTTGATTCTTATTGCATTGTGATGCTGAAGCAGATCGACGTTTGTATATATCGGCTAGATATCAAATTTTCAGTTGGAGAATATCTATATACATAAATGTTTCACATGTAGTATTGAAAATTCTTAAAATTACCGTTAGTGAAAGATTCGACCACGAATATATCCATGTAACCACCTGAATATATCAGTTTTATTTATTAGAAACTGATTTACTTTGAAAAAAAAAATCAACAACAAAGTAGTTGTTCTTGTAAATAACATGGAAGATTTCCTTAAATAAACGAAATTTTTGTTTTTGTATTGTCATATACTGTTTGTTTATATTACAATTCGCAGAACGCATGAGCTGTTTCACTTCAATGTTGCATACTCAAGGCTGAAGGCCATCGAAAATGCAAAATGAAGCATATTTATAAAAAAATTATTTTTTTTTTTTTGGTTATCGGAACAAAGTTAATTTATTTTTATTTTCTTTCACTTCATTTTATTAAAAAAAAAAAATATTTCTGTTTTTTTTTTCGCAATTTACGCTGATTTATTTATTTAATGTTGCCTACATTTTGGCGCAAAGCTAAAAAAATATACATAAAGCCAGAACTAGCCAATATAATAAGCGATTTAACTATTTCTTGTAACTTTTGATTTTTTAACACATGCTTGAAACATTTTTTGTTGAAATGTTTCAAAAAATTGTTTATTTAAACAGACAAATTTAATTATCAAAAATTTTAAATTTTATAGTAAAATTAAAATTTTTTTCCTAAAAACCAATAAATTTAATTAACAAAAAATTTAAGCGTAATTTAAGAAAATATAAATGTTAAAATTTTTAATATCAAAAGTGTTAAATTTTTTTTATTTCTTTAATTATTTTCTATAATTCTAATACTAAAAAAATATAAGGAACTAAAAAATATCAAACCGATTTTTATTTGATTTTTTATTAAAAGATTTCTTAATAAAAAGAGTAATGAATCAGATATTATTTTATTGTAGTCAAAAACCTTAACAACTTCATGCTGATTTGTCTAATTCTGATATATACATTTATTTAATTTAAATATTATTATTTTCAAATTAAAATTTTTATTAAAATTTTACAAATATAATTTATTATGATTTTCTTTTAATTGCTTGATTTTCATATATTTTATTATATTATATTTTTCAATTATAAGAAAATGTATATATAATTTATGTTTAGAGTCCTCGCTTGCATAAAAATATTAATTTTTAAGCCACAAAATATAAGTTGTTGCCTACATTTTGGCGCAGAGCTAAAAAATCGTAAATGAAACCAGAATAGAGACATCAGTGAATAAGAAACACACAACTAAAATTCAACGAAATGTTAAAAGTGCTTTACTTTTACCAAAGAAACGTTTTCAGCGTAAAATAGATGTTTGCTAAATCTTACGCTGGGTCTAAAATGCAACTACTATTGAGATTTAAAGACTACTTCACTTCTTTTCATTTCATTTTACAAGAGCGCTGCATATGCATTTCACTGACAAAGTCAAAAGAAAGTGGTAAATACACATGAAAATGTCAAAGGTGTACTTGGCGTATTTGCAAAAGTTTCAATTCAAGTTAGCTATTTAAAAGGGTTGCACAGCTCTATTTACGTAAATGTGTCTCTATAACGTTTAAATATACATGTTTGTATATAAAACGAATGCATGAGACATTTTGTTAAATCCAGCTATAAGCTAAAATTTAATTCCGCAACTGAGTCAAGAAGCCCCACCGTGGCGAATGCAATCGCTACCGTTACAAATATACATATATATTTATTTACAGATACATATACATAACTGTATATATGAACACTTTTTTATGTTCTTAATGGCATCCAACTTTAATGATTTACAAAACTGCTGTTGCCCGCAAAACTCCACCTCCACGCTTTGCGGCGCGCGCCAGTCGCTGCCTCAATTTTAGTGGGTGTGCGAAATGAATTCGATATCCTCTGTGCTAGGCTGATGCTTGCATTTCGTCGACCTGCAATGCCACACCCGTCACCAGCAGCGCTGTGACTCGCGCGGTGTGGCGCGGCGTTTCGAATTGCTTACGAATATGGTTGGCTCCATTGCCAAATTGTATGCGACTGTTTATAAGTGCATATGTGTGTGTGTGTATGTGTTGTGTGTTTACATGTGTTTGTAAGCTTAGTTTGGTGCAAACGTAAGCGGCTTAAATTGGCAACAATCCACCCGGTAGCTTAAGTAGACAGCGCCAAATTGCTGCCAACGGACACAAACACACACACTAATAGTATATATTCGCGCAGGCAAACTAAGTGGTAGCGGTATAATGAAGCGGCAGCGTATGGTGGCATACACAGCCGTTGCAAGCGATAGCGGTAGGAGAGGGGGTCATTGGTTGGTAACACAATGCTCATTTCCCTTAAATTATTCACAATTAAGTTGAGGTTTCAGCAAAAGGGTTAAAGGCTAATGGCGTGTGTATTCATTATGTTTGTAGTTGACAATAGGATATACAAATACACACACATGCATTTTCGTATGTTGATATGCATGAATGTATGTAAAATTCCTCGTTGAACTCTCCAACTTTGGCAATCGTCATATGACATTCTAACGAAATTTAGCTTTCGTATACAAAGCGTTCATTGTCTCGTATTAAGTTGTGTTTGTATGTGTATGTGTGTTTGTTGTTTTTGGCGGCATGCGCTAAAAAGTGCGATGTATGTGTTGGCGGCGTCGACTGCTTACCAATGAGATTTATTTCGGCACGATAAACATTTGGTAAACACAAAAGGGCTGAGGTTGCATGAGTTAAGGATTAATATTTGTAATTATTACACATACGTGCACAAGCCACACTCACACACACATACATACATACATAGGCGCCTACAAATATGTTATATAGTAATTTCATTTCGTGATAAGGAATTTTAATATAAATTAAATAGGTTTGCTATGACTTTTGGCTGCTTGAATGAAGTTGGAAGCAGTTAAATTGGGGTGAGGATTTTAATTAATTGGAAATAATGAAAAGTTAACGGAACTTCTAATTACTTCACGTAACTTAAGTTGACTTAACATAACTTAAGTTGACTTAATGGCTTTACTTGACTTAACATGACTTAACGTAACTTAATATAATTCGAATAAAATAATGAAAACTTAACGTAATTTTAATGGACTTAACTTAACTTAGCTTTAAATAACTTATTTTAACTTGACTTAACGTAATTTAAATTAACTTAACATTACTAAGTTATATTAATTTAATATTTATTTCTACTTATTGTAATTAGAAACAATGAAAACTTAACACAGCTTCAATTGACTTAACGTAACTTAAATTGACTTAACATAACTTAAAGTGACTTAATGCAATTCAAATAAAATAATTAAAGTGACAAGCAATTTTAATTTACGGACTTAACTTAACTTAGCTTTAAACAACTTATTTTAACTTGATTTAACGTAATTTAAATTAACTTAACATTACTAAGTTATATTCATTTGATATTTAATTAGAAACAATGAAAACTTAACACAGCTTCAATTGACTTGACGTAACTTAAATTGGCTTAATGTAATTTAAGTTGACTTAACATAACTTAAAGTGACTTAATGTAATTCAAATAAAATAATGTAAACGGAACGTTATTTGAATTGACTTAACTTAACTTAGCCTGACACAACTTAACTTAACTTGACGAAACTTATGTTAAATTAATATAATGTATTATATAATATATATATTTCTTCAAATCAGAAAGTCAAGTCTGTGATACTTAAAATTCGGTTATAATATATGGTCTGTGTCAATATTATTGACAGAGTTAACAATTTATTGATTAAGTTTTTTTAAATGGACTTCTTCTCTATTGGCGTAGACTCTTCTTCTCTCGTTCTGTATGGACTAGGTTAGGTTAGGTTATGTGATTGTCAAAACGACGCACCTAGGCCTTTTGGAGGCCCATTGTGACACCACTTCTTTGAACCACCCTGTGGTCTTAATAAAGTGAAAAAGTTCGCACAATTTGATATGAGCAACTTCAACCAGATCCTCGAGAAATAACTGTATGGACTAACAACTGTTAAATTACAAATATTCTTTTTTTAATAAATCAGCGATGATGTCTCTTTCCGTAACATAACTTCGGAATCGGAATTAAAACATAATATCACATTTTTTAAATATATAGCCAATTTTTTACGATAGGAATTACCGGTTTGTGGCAAAAGAGGTTCTGAAAAATTATTACATTCTCCAGATAACCGATATAGAATATCAAATTTCGCCCAAATCTTGTGTGCAATCCGAAAGCATAAATCTCTCAGATCAAAATTCCCAACATAAATCCTCTTTCATAGATCGCTAACCAACTTCTTGTTGTAGAATCTCCAATAAAATTAACCAAGGTGATTCTTGGAGTATTCAGGAGTTATATGGGACCTTCCTTTCCCCAATGAATCCATATTAATGGCACATATCATAAGAAACTAAGCTATTTTTAAGGGTTCTATGGACTTTCCAAGCTTATTAGGACTCCGTGCCACTAAATAGATCCCGTGCTTCAAATAAATTTTGGGTAAAAATCATCGGTATCGGACCCAATCTCTTCAACTCTAATTCGGCAAAGCTTGCATTTAATGCTACCAAATTTATGAAGCGCTCTTGTTCGAAACAAAGAAAGTTAAACGATACTCATAGCGTGGGTTTTAGGTGATTCTAATTTTTCATGGATCAACTGATACATATCTATATCAAGGAACTAACCTAAAAATTTTATATATATGTCTGCATATGTATATGGTTTATCTATCACATTATTTGTTGTCGATTCCGCTGTGGCTTTCTGCCTACATTTAATCTACTTTTTAATTACATGTATATTCTTTAAATATTTAGATATAGATTGCCTATAAAATACCTACAAACTTAATCAATAAAAAATAAATACATACATACAAACACTTTTATCTTTATCAATCAATGACTTTTCCTTCTTTCTTCTGCATTCACTTCCTTCCCATTAAGTATGTGGGTATAAAAGTTCAAAGCAAGCGTTGAGATATGAGATTACAACCGCGCTGATATCAAAAAACGAAAATGACATCTTTTGATCAAACATGGAAATTGTATAAATTTATTTCAATTAGTTATTGGACACAAACACATACACATACAAGTATTCGCTCCAAAGAACGCTCGTATATTTACATACATATCATATCAGCCTTAGCCAAGCGAACAAACAAACATACAAAGAAGACAAAAGCTGATGAGCTGGCCAAGTTGACGGACACACAACTGGGAGTCGCTTTTGTGACGCTGATTGGGCATGAGCAATATTGAGAAAGTAGAATAAAAGTCAGAAAACATAGCGCTGCTTAGGCGCCGAGGGATCGACTCACAGATAAACATACGGATGAGTGAGAGCACAAATAAAAAGATGCCCACATGCAGTCATACACACATAGACACAAGTAGTTACATATATATGAGAATAAATAGGGATTTGTGTGGGTTTTTTTTTTATCCGATGCTTCCAACAGATTACATGTGGCGTGGTTCAACATGTAAACATACACATCTCTAGCTTTGTTGCTTTGCAATCACATTTTCTTGTTTATATTAAGCCTTTTTTGCCTTTCTACATTTCTACTACTCTTCCAACGATTGTTTTTTACCCATCACTTTTTTCTATTTCTTCTTCTTATTCTTCTTCATTAATGACATGTAAACAAATGCGTTTGTTTAGTGCCAAAGACCCGAGCTATTTGAGTGGGCGGCGAACTTAAGCCGTTGGCGACCATACACCACAGGGGAATACCCATCTAAAAAGTATCAACAACAACAACACGTCAAATGACACTACTCACAACTCGAGTTGCGTGCAGTTGAGTTGAAAGTGAGTCGAGTGAAGCCACACTAGAAAGGCGTCGGATATCAAGCAACGGGCGACAGGCACTAGACGGACACATGACTATATACATATATTCATTTGTATATATGATATGTGAGTAAGTGTTGTGATGAAGCATGGCCGTTTGGCTGGCTAGTTGGCTAATATGGTATGTGCATTAACATGGCTAACTTGCTGCACATACTCTCTTTAAGCTTTGATCGTTTTACTTTTTTCCGTTCTTAATCGCTATTGCTTATGCATATTTATTTTGCAAAGATAATTTTGTTCTATTCGATTTCAATTTATTTTGAGTTTTTTAATTAGAAATTTAAATTTAAATCAGTTCACATTCGGTTTGAGAATAACGGTATTTTTTATAAAATTATTAAAAAATATTAAATTTAATTATTTTTCTTCGTTTTCATATTATTATTATTATTTTTTTTAAACGAAAAACTTACGAATCGATAAAATTAATTTATTTTTCTGAATTTCCTTGAGTCAGATATTGTTATTATTTTTTATATATTAACATAATATTTTTAAATATTTTAAATAAATTTTTTTCTTTCAAAAATTTTTTTTTTAATTTTTCAGAACCAAAAAACTTAAAATTTGATAAGTTTCTGAATTCCTTTGAGTCCAAGGTATTTTATTTAAATTCTTAATTATGATTCGAAAAAATAATTTCATATTTATTACGAAAAATATTTATTTTATTTTTACCAAAAAAATTTATTTTTAATTTATTTATTAATTTTTTTATTTTGCCAAGAATTTTTTTATTTATTTATATTTTTTTTTTTCAATATAAAAATTTTATTTTTAATTAATTTATTTTTTGTTTGTAAATGAAATACATATTTTTCGTACGAATATTATATTATATTATTTTTCGTATTAATATTAATTCTCCTAGTAACTGTACAAACAAATTTCTAGCATTAACACAATAAGCAACATATTTTCCCCACCAACTGTATTAATATAAGAAATACAACAGTTCATCAAATTAACAAAAACAAAAAAAAAAAATCCACATAAAATATGAATTTTAAGTGCTGAATCAAATATGTTTATTTTATTTTCAACATGTCGCCACTAGATTATGCTTAAATCGAAAAATGCCAACTCTTTGTCGTTTCCGGTTTGTCTGCTGACATTTGACATTCAGACACATACAGAGAATCGCCTACAAACACAAACACAAACACGGCATGTAAACCTGACTTTGGATAAATTCGAGGGAGAGCGTGCCACACGCATTCAAAAACATGTGTGACATGTGTGGCATGTGCAAAAGTCATTAAAAAACTGAAGAAGCAATTAAAATGTTGACAGCCGGCGCAAATAGATTGAAAATGGTGAGTATTTGTTTATGCATATTTAAAATGGTTAGTTGATATATATATATATATATGTATGTATATGTTTAATATGGAATATAAAATAAAATAATAAAGCGTGTCAAAATAACTGACTTCTTCTTCTTCCTCTTCTTCTTTAATTAAATTAGTTAGTAGGAATCGAATGCATTACAGTTTTTGAGACACCTCCAAAGATACATTCGCCATAAACTGGCACAGTTGACAATCACTTGGTACCCATTCTGGCCTTTAAGATGGATGTATGAGAACCATCCAAGAAAGATCAGGGGCTTCTAGCAAGTCAGTAACGATATGTGTGGTCCAGCATGATCCGCATGGAACACAATTCCCCTCCTAGTGGCCAAAGCTGAGCAAGAGGTGGATTCAACTCAATAAAAATATACCTTTATTTTCCAAGGCTTTCCAAGAGCTGATTTATTTCTGAAAGAAGCTTTTTCGTTTCGAGAATTCGCTAAAGGAATTTTCTTGCAGTATTTTCAGAATTGCTTCAACACGAGTTTTGAAATCAACTAAAAGTAAAATTTCATTAGATCCCACGATAGTTGATTCTATGTTATCGCAATGGATCCGAATTTTTTTAACACTATGAACTGTCAGCTCCAACCTAGTTAAGGTATTCGAAATCACCACCATTGGAGTGGGTTCCACACGACCTCACGACAGATCGTTCCATGTTATCGCATAGAACCCAAACTTCTTCGAGACAGAGACTGTCAGCTCCAACTTAAACTAAATAAGGAATATTTTATGCTGCCAACAACAACAATGGCATTCGAAATCTCCATCAATGGAACGGGTTCCACACGATCCCATGAGAGTTGGTTCTTTCTTACCGCAACGGACCGAACTTTTATCGGTTCAGTCCCTGAATCCCCTGATCAACTCCAATTTCAACTATTCCCGAAAATTTCCAAACCGCTAGCAACAACAACAACATCCGTATACACTGACTCTTGGCTACTTTATTGAGATACAACCCTGCAAATGTTTATATTCACGATAATTAATTAGATTTCGAACTAAATATTGTTGCAATATCTATTGTTGTTGTTGCTTTTTCCATTATTTACACTACCTAATATCAAGAATGATATAATTATCAAATTCTATTTTAATTATGTATGCATAATTTATTGTTTCTATTTGTTGTTGTATTCACATGCGGTTGACATTTCGTGAATCACAGTTATTCGCACACATGTGTATATGCAATGTATGTAAATTTACAACAACAAAATAGCGAATACAGCATTTGACTCATTATTTAACAGCAGCTGTGAAATGTTAAACCAAAAAATTTTTAGAAAAAAATTTAAATAAAATACAAATAAACAAGTGCACCGCAAAAATCAAGGAATTATAAATTTGGTTATGATTTTTTTCGCCCCACAGCAAAATGTCAAAATGCGCGCATACCCGCAGCTGAAGTAAACAAATACCGAAATAAAATGAAATGAAATAGAAAAACAAAAAAAAACTGAATGCGAAATATAAACAAAAACAGAAAATTCCAAAACGCACGGAGCAACAGTCAGGCAGTCAAAGGCAGCGGCAGGCATCAGGCGGCAAGCGCAGTTTCGTCACACAGACACAAGCCAACACACACACAAACAAACATTACAACAGCAATAAAAAAACCCACAAACTAAAATGTACGCATAGTGCAAACAAAAAAATACCACCAACAACAACAAACAAATAAACAAGCAGTCAGCCAGCGCACACGAGATAGATAGCAAACGCAGCAGATACAGCCGACGACGACGTTGATACCGCAGATGACAAGCCACAAAAATTGAAATATGGCAACAGCGCATTGTTCCCGAGTATTGACACATTGCTTTGCATTACTTTACCCTTGCCTTGCCGTCTATGCGGTGCTGTGGCCAATGCACACATGCGGCGCGGTCGCAGCTTATGCTGGCGCTGCTGACGTCGCAGTTGACGCACACGCATGCCATTACTACCATAATAAATAGTGCTGCTGCTGCCTCACCTTTGGTGTCATTAGTTTGTTTTTGCTTTTGTTGTAGTTGTAGCTACGCGTGTGTTTTTTGCTAACATTTATGCAGTTTTGTTGTTGTAACTGTCTAGCGTATTTTTTCCACTACTGTAATTACGAGTGTATGCTTAACTTGGCGAATTGCTCTCGTCAAATTTTCCATTTTATGTTTTCATTTCGTTTTTATGATTTTTTCGCTCTTTTTCGCTGTTGCTCTGCTGTTCTGCTGCTTTTATATTTAGCTTAGACCTTTTAGCTGTTTTTATAGCACTTCTTCAGCATTCTCTGTTCAGTAACTTCAGTTTTATTTTCATTTGTCGCTTTTGTCAACAACTTCGTCGCCCTTAAAACTCCAACAGCAATCATTCGCCGCTCTTTGCTCAAGCCAACAAACAAATAAACACCCCGCTTACGCCTTCGCTTTTTTCGATTTATTTTTCAACTACTTCTTCGTCTACAACTACGCTCTCACATGTTAACCATTTTCAATAACTTCAGTTGTTCATTGCTTCTTCTGCGCTCTTTCTCTCCCTGTGATACTTCCATTGAGTTACCTTCCAAATCTACCTGGCGCTCTCACAACTATCTCACACACACGCTCTCTCTCTCGTGGTATCATCCATTCGCTACATTATCACCTTATACTTGTTTGGCTTGCTTACTTCCAAGCTGATTGGATTTACTGCTTCTATTTCTTCCACTTCTTCTTCTTCATCATCATCATATCGTTAACTGCTGTTCACACTCTTATTCGCCCATTCGCTTTACGTCGCTTTTCTATTCTAATTCTTGCTACTTACTGCCTTACTCATTTGTATACAAAACATGTGCAGTCACTTTGCCATAACCAAAAAAACAAAAAAAAAGCACACAAAAACAAAAACAATAACAACTTGTATATCACTACTAAATCGAATGCAACATTGGCACTTTCCTGCCTCGCTGTCTTGTTGGCATTGCCGCCCGTCGCTGCTTTCAAAACATGGCAATCACATCCGTTTCCAATAGTTGTTTTTAACCGTTCTCAACTCGCCTGCGTTAGAGTGCGACAGCATAACCGCTTCCTCTGTGTGACTCTGCCTTGATTGCCTTTTATTGACGCTGGGTCGCTGTCGCTGCCACTGTTGAGTCAGTGAAGTCATTTGTGTTGGCCGCGACGTGTGGGCTCCGTGTTTGTGGAATTTATTGCTTGCGAATTTGATGCATTGGCTTGCAAATTACATTTAGCAATTAAAAGGAGGATAACTTTGAGCATAAATATCGTTTAAATTAAATAAGGAGTTAGAAAATATTTTAAATTCGTTAATTGTTTATAATGAGTCTCCAAAAAATTTAAAGATAACGGAGTTTTGGACATAAAAAGAAATTGCAGTGTGGCCACATGTGCATAAATTTGAGTATCAATCGGAATTCTTGTTTCAAAGCAAGGATAAATATCCAGTTATAAGTAAATAAGTTCCAGTTAAAAGAACGCCATTATTTTTGTGTTAAGTTGAAGATTTTATGTAGCATAGTTTTGTTCATAACTTTTATAAAAAACCCTCGTCCAAGTATTGACAAAAAAGAGGATTGTCGATATCCACAACCTTCTCTTGAGGCGAATTTTTCACCAGCAAAATCATTCGCCATAGTCAGGAACGGATAGCAATCACTTGGTACCAGGTCCGAACTTTAAAATGAATCCATGAGAACCCTCCAACAAAGCTTCCGGGGCTTCTGGAGAGTCACTAACGTTATACATATGTGCTCTATCGTTGTACTGCTGGAACAGAATTCCTCCTCTACTGATCAAAGCTGATCGCTTCTGATTTAAGGGGTTAAATTTAGCTAGAATTTTCAAAAAATGCATTTTATTTAATTCATTTTCGTAATAAACATACATCTGAGCATTTGAAAGTAATAGGCTCGAACCGAGTTTTGAAAGTCGGTGACCAAAATTTCTCGGAAATGACTGAACCGATGAGTCTCAAAGTTTTACACAGGCTTCTGAACTATATTTTCTGGTTCATAATCGAATATTTTTTATTACCGATAAATCGTTTTTATTTTTTAATACACAATTTAAAGCCAAGATTATGTCAAAAAATCAATAATTTTTAGTAGCCGCCATTTTGAAAAAAAAAAAATATTCTGCGTATTTTTTCGAATAATTACAAGATTATACATTACAGATGATCCACTTCTCTTGCGAAACGCCTGTTTTGGGAGAGGTTCCAGAAGATCTGCTGTAGCAGCTTCAAAAACTGTTATTAAATTACTCAATACTCTTCCAAGTCACCATAAAATGTGTACAAATTCTTAGAGTAATTAATTTAGAACATTTTTTTCAGGAAAAACGTTTGAAAAACCTAATTTTTAGGTGTAACCTCTTATTAGGATTTGTTTAACTTAACTGTGCAAAAGGTGGACAAATCCAAATAATAATCCAGGTCTCAAAAATTAATAAGGTCTAATAGCTACTTAATGCAATCTGAAGACTGAAACCGTTAGTAAAAAAAAATTATTAAGAATTCGCGATAGTGAATTGTATAATTAGTCAGTTCTAGAAAAAGTTGATAATTTCGACATTAAAAAGTATTAACTGAAAAAACAATTCGATGAATCATAATTCACTAGCATAATAAAATTTGACCCTCCAGAGTCAATGATGTATAAACATTTGTACATATAAATTTTTAATTTCAAAGAATTTCAACAATTATGATGTTAAATAATTGATTAATTATATTTATTAGTATTATAAAATAAATTAATGTTTCAATGAATTTGTTTTAATTATGCAATTTTTCTTAAGAAAATTCCGACACATGCATCTGTAATCACTGCTGTTGACAAATCTAAATTATATGGAATTTATTTTTAATGATAGGCCATACTGGACCAAAACATTAATTTCACGAGTAGCTTTCTGAAATAAGTAAAGAAAATAAGTAAAACTTTTAGAAGAAGAAGATTTATAGCAAAGGTGTAGTAGAAATTCTAGGTTTTTCAGAAGACAAGAAAGATTTTCCGAGAATAATTCTAATATTAAAATCCACCGATTATTTGTGAGGAAGTTGCTTACAGTTATCAGCACAGAAATAAGACTATTATTTTCCTAGACTGATACACTATACCATCCATTTTTTAAACATCAAAGAAATCCGTTAAGGTCGACAGTTATTTAGAGTCTAACCAACAATACGAGTTGTTATTACTAATATCATATATGACTACCCCAGCTGATCGTAATATAATATTATTTTGAAAATACTATTGTATAATAATAACATCAACTTAAAGAATCTATGAACTACGGTAATTATTAACCTCTGAGTTCATTATAAAACAAAGATGAGAAGAAGAGTTATTTAAGAGAATAATATCTTAAGTATATAAAATATTTTTGGACACCTAATTTTGTTCTAAGATCGAAGGAGGAGAATTCTTCTCATTTAACAGTAAACCCCCCTATCTTGTTAAGCACAAGCAATTCAAATATTGGTTGTCTGGGATGCTTCAGAGAACAATGCTAAGCCTCTTACAACTAGTATTACACGCTCGGTGTTGTAAATAGCCACTTCAATGAGCAATATTGATACACATGCCAAAAAGAAAGTGAAGGAGAGGAGTATAAGGAGTATACTCGCATGTAAGTGTACAGACATCTACGCCACAATCATACAAAAGATAACTCCAAAATTTTGAATCTGCCACAGAACAACCAAACATCAGCAGTAAGTATCTTTCAATACAACAACTATTCTACCCACAATGCATATACGTAGAAATTAAAAAAAAAAAAAACAACAACAATGCAGACAATTACAACAACCATAATACATCAAACGTCAAATGGCTGGAGTGACAGTTGTCAATATATCTGGCACCGAGACAAATGAAATAGAAATGACAAACAACAACAACAATTGTGCACAAGAGACCAAAAAACATAGAAGCTATGCAATATCAAGGAGCATAGTGAAAACACACTATTGCATGGTTAATGCGCTTAAATATTCGATATCAACTTCTATACTTCTCTGTATGTTGGTCTCTTTGCAAGTACATATGTGACCTTTTTTTGAAGTATTCAATGCAAAAATGGCTGTTGCAAGTATTAATACAACAACAAGCAGCGCACAACCGTTCTACTGATAAATGCAAAGTCTGATGAATAGACGCTCTTGTGGGCAATAACGTCCATACAATGGACCAGGCAATTGCAATGAATGGCACCAACATCAGCGAAGTACGAGTAAACAACTAGCAACCGCAACAACAACAACAACAACAGTGATACCTACATATATAAAAAGTACAACTGGTTATACATTGTATATAGAAGGAACTATTGCTGTAGCCATTGCTACAACAAAAAACATTGTAGCAAACGAGTGAAACTCCATTTCCTTATGGGGCGAATATTGTGACGATTTCGCAAAGGTTTTTTTCTACTAAGGCGGGTTTTCTTATATAAAGGTATGTATGTATATACCTATTTCTGTTTTTGGACAACTACTAACGTGCCTATCCAATTGTGTTGGTAGAAGACATTCGTCAGCGTAAAAGCAAAAAAACTAAAAACATTTGCCAAGAAAAACTGAAGTGTGAGCAAAGTGTTTCGATTGGCCCAAGAGCCCATAGTGATATAAAATACTTATAAGCCATCGACACCACGCTCTTCATGTCTTTGTGGGTATTTTTTCCTTAGCTCCCCCAACATCAAAGCCTTCCCCCACATATGTATGTATGTATAGCCACAACATTTTTTTCTCTTTTATTGTATATTTTTGCACTATCATGTGTTCGCTTATGCCGGCCATTCGCAAAATACCGTTTAACTGCAAATTTATAACCGTTTAATAACTATTCACGTAAATGTCAGCAATTTTCTTTTTTAATTATTTACACCTTTTTGAGGCTTTCCATCGCTACTATTGGAACAACTGCTGAATAAGCATAATTTTTGCTGCGATCTCATTATTATTTTGTTTCATTTATTATTTGCATTGAATTCTTAGAAATTATTTTTGTGACGAATGAGTTGTTTGAGATCTTAATGAATTGATGCAGCTGTTTTTTTCGGAAATCATGAGATGAAGTATGTGTTCTGTGAACTAAATATGTGATTATACAATCAAACTTTGAATTTGTTGTTGCAAAACAGCTTTTCGAAATATTTAAGAAATTTTACAAAAGCGATAACTGTGAAGTTTTTTGAAGGCTTGTGTGAAAAATATGCATTTTCATAAAAATAATAATGAATTTATTGTTTAAACTCTGGAAAATGGAATAAAATAAGGTAAGACAGTGTCTACTTTTCATATTAAATTTAGGAACTCAGACTGAGTAGCCCACGACCTCCGTCAAAAGAGAACTAGAACGGTGAAAAAGTTTATAAACAACTAACTAACAAAGAATCTGTCTTTGTTGCAGCAAAAAAAAATCGAATTTCTGAGATCAATAGGTCTCTCACCATCAGTTGATTGTCAAATGTGAGAAGATCTGATTTTATCTGAGTTCATAGCATTGTAAATCAATACAGCCTTTCAAAACAGATATAAGTACATTTCTAACCTCAAACTGAATATAAAAAAAATATTTTCTTAAAAAAAATACTAAAAAGTAATTAATAAATAGAAATTTATAACCCCGCATATCCATCAAATGCATTTAACAATTCTTTAGCTAAAATTTCTACAACTTCCATATAAATAACCAATAACCAATTCACTAACTCACCTGATCAGTAGCACCATTAACGCTGGCCAACAGGACAAACAGCGCGATCGCAAGTAGAAATTTTCTGCTACCGCTGATGGGCATGGCATGTGTTGGTGTGTGGCTGGTTAAAATGCCACCAGCCGCGCGCCGTTTGCCTGCCGTCATCTCTGCAGCCGTCGATGACGTTGCTATCCAAGTAGTTGATGTTGTCGATGCGTTTTTGTAGCTATTAAACATGGTTGTTGCAATTTTTGTTTCTAATTTTGCTTGATACGTTGATAACGTTTGGTTATAAATTTTATGATATTCACTTCAAACGACGTACAATAAAAAAAACGTAGTGATAAAAGTAGGAATTAAATCCCAGAGATTTATTTATATATTTTTGCTCAAATTTATTTTCAACGGCTGAAAATATTTGCGAATAGCTAAGGGGGATAAAAGAGGAATTTTAAATATATTAAAACACAAACACTTTTTGCAATAAACACAATACACTTTTTTAATGAAATTTAATTATATTTTAATGCGAACGATTTTTTAAAATAATAATCTTTTATTTCGTTTTTTTTTTTATTTAATTTATTATTATTTTTTTTTTATTTATATTTTATTAATTTTTTTATTTTTTTTTTTTTCTTTTTATATTTTTATTTATTTTTTTTTTTCATTTTTTTTTGTTTCTTCAATTTTTACGCGCATGATTTGTGTATTATTTTCATATTTCATATATTTTCATGCCATAACAAATTGCTTTCGACTACCGTACGTAATTTCGCACTCTCGACCATTAAAAATAGCCAACAACTACCGGTTTGTCCACCAACCATACCCCTCCGCTGTGTTTGCCATACGTAAAAACGTATCGAAAGGTTGCGTGTTGTGGCCCCTTTTCATTAAATGTAATAAAAACAATATACACGAAAATTAACCCATCAGCAGGAAGGCTGGCAAACAGACGGAACAGGTCGGCAAACATCAAAGTGGCCTGCAGAAGAAATACATAAGATACGCGATGCCGCCACCGCCGCCATGAAGTCGAAAAGAAAAACATTGAAAATTTCTCAGTAAAAAAAACAGCAAGAAATCGACGAAGCAACGAACTTGTCGGCGTAGTTAGTCCCTGTAGTGGACGCTGTGACGAAGTGAAGTTAAAGCTGCCGGGACGCAAAGCGTAAGCAACGCTGACAACTATAAACACATATAAATTGAAATAAAACAGAACAAAAAACATAGCGGAGAGAATTTACAGATGATCATCATGGTGATGATTACGTTGACACCAGCGGCCTCCACTTAGCCAAAATGGATAAACATGCGCGAAAAAGGTACTGAGAAAGCGCCAAAGCAAGAGCAATAAAAATAAAAATAAATAAAATAAAAAGTAGAAAAATAACTTGTTTAGCTTTTAAAGTTATTTTTTACGGCGGCGACATACGCTGCACAAGAGTGCAAAGGCGGCTGGCAGCGGTGTTTACGTTGAAAATAACAACGTTAATGTTTACTGAGACGGATACGGTTTTTAATAACAATAACGCGAACTGTAATATGGCAAAACACAAAAGTTGAAATATAATAATAACTAAAAGAAGACAATAAGCCAAAGGTCTACATTATGGCGCAAACGTAGCAAGGAGTGAGGCGCAACGGTATGCAGCATACGCATTTTACGTTATCGAACTGACTACATAGGCATAGGCAGCCGCTGCGGAGTTGACATAGACATAGACACGCGCACACACAACAACCCTCAGACAGACAGAAAAAAATATTGAATTTATTTTATGTATGTATATAACAAGAACACACACACAAATGCGCTTAAACAAAGCAGTGAAATACAAAATAAAAATGACATGAATAACGTAACACAACGCGAAGCACGCACGCACGCAGCACTCGACAATTGAGCATTAATTTATTAATTAATTAATTTTCATTTTTATATGGCCGCTTTTGCGATGGCAAAATTAAACTTCTTCGAACAACACTTTTTTTGCTTTGTATGCAGCCATTTTGAGGCTTTACATATGACGGCACTTTTACAATGGCACCCGAACGACCGGACTCATACGATTAACCGCCTACAGTGGAGCACTTGCAGACACCGCTGTAACACTTTTTTTCTTCTACTTTTCGTCTGCAGTTACGTTGGCGTCGATGCTGTGGAGGCGCGCCGAGAAGTTAGAAGCAAAGCACTCGTTGGCGTTTCGCCGCACACAAGAAATGCATATTTGAGTTGTTGGCGTACGCCGGGAGGTGTGAGTTGAGGAAATGCAGTAGGCGCTCGTTCATTCACAAGCGAGTAAAATTCCACTGATTTGTTGCGTTGTCTTTTTGTAGTTATGTATCTATGTATGTTGGCGCGCGCTAATCACCGGCATTTTGCATTTAGTGAACAACAACAATTTTAGCACCAAACACAGTTAATTATCTATTTTTGTTATTATCTCTTGTACTTTCCAATACAACAACAACACCAGCTCGTGCGAGATTTATTTCGCCATTTAACAAAACAAGCTGGCAACTCGCGCACAACTTGGTCTCACCAGCAGAAATGCAAAAAACAACACAAACTAATAAAAAGACACTGGCACTGGATGAAAATGGTAGAGAAGTCACAGACGGTAAAAAAAAGATTGACTATTATTGAATTTATACAGTGTATACGGCGCCTACACTGACTGACTGTCAGACCGACGAACTGGCTGCTGCCTTCACAACGCCAACACACATAAATTTGCTCGCACGCACAAATGATGCTCCGCCGCGCACTCCACCGCACTTCGTTTATTGCAGCTCTGTGTAGTACGCCTTTCGTTTTTCGCGTAATTCGGTAATTACATATGTATGTATATATATGCTGCTGTGATATTTTTTATAATACTTTAATTAAACGCTTAAATTTGCCACAATATTTTCCACACAAGTACATTTACTTCACACGCGTTTTGCTGCTGCTATTCGCTATGCATTCGTTTTTACCTTTTTTCTACAATTTTTTTTGTATTTTGTGTAGTCTTGTTTTAGCTATTTTAGATTATGTTTACTCGGTGCGTTTGTTCCGCGCACAATTTCTCGTTACGACCGCACCACGTCTAAATGTCGCAAGCACTCAACGCGTTCAACTACTGATGACTGCGTTATACCAGAATTTCCGATGGCCGCCACTGCCGGAGTCGCTCGCCATTTGTTCGCACACACTCGCACATATTCTCGCTCTTTATCGCGTTCTATGCTTTACTATGCGCCGTGTGCTCTCTGTTAATTGCATTTCCAGCGCGCTCAGTTGCATTGTGGACTCTGGAATCTGGCATTGTTTGCATTTGTTTTGTGTGTGTGTGTGTTGGTAGTGAGAGAGAGAGAGCGCGGGAGCGTAGGCGCACGGTGAGTGTATGTGTGTGTTTTGTGCATAAAAAGTGATTTGAGTGGGAATACCGACAAGTTTCACAGTTCTTTGTAGCAGGGTTGTCGAATAAGCAGGAAATGGAAAAGAAAATCCGTTAATAAAAATCGGAAAAAATTGAAAACGGCTCAAATTATTTTAAAAATATTTAAATATTCAAATAAATAAAAAAATAATAGATAACAACAAAATTATAAGTAACAAAAGTAAAATCAACTAAAAAGATTTGCGAACTCGGTCTAACCGGATTTTCGTGTTACCCTAATAGACCTTGGGCCAATTAAAACATCTATTCAATTCTCAAACCACTATGGTATGCGACTAATTACTAGAATTATCTATATAATTCCAAATCTCGGTTAAATTATAGATCCATTATATCAAGTGAACGATGTCTTGAATATATCTACCGTTACATCGGAACTTGGCCCAATTAAAGTGCTCATATGACGTCTATTCAATTCGTAAACCCTTATTGTATGGGAAAAATTACTGGAATGTCTTGAATATGTATCTCTACTAGAGTTTGAACGACCAACCACGGTTTGAAGATTAATCCACCCTCTATAACCGCAAGGGATTTCGGAGCAAGCGTTATAGTTCTCGTCGTCCTTGCTCAGAGTTCCTTTCCTTTCTTTTCCAGTTACGTCCCGTCGTTACTTCCTCATTTATCGAAGACAAGCTCTATTCATGATGTCGCCCCTGGGCTTATCTGCAATGTTGGTTTTTGTCTGGACTTAAGGTACGCTTTCAAATAGAGTGAAAGTTATGAAAACTTGAAATCAATTAAAACATTTCACCTAGTTCTTGTTACATTCATTCTCCAGACACCATAGTACCATAGCCTCAAATAAAATATGATGTCTACACATTTCTTGTTATTATTTATTATAAAAAATGTTAGGACTAAATAAAATTATAACAATTCGCTCATATTGCTATTTCTACTCAAAATTTGAACTTGGCTTGCTGCGGATTAGAGCTACCATTGCCCAATGCTAACTTCAGACCCAATAGTGCCATTTTCTCTGCCTTCAGATAGTGTTCGTCTTCGAATTGACAGAGAAATTTCGGATATGCATCTGTGCTGACATCGGCATCCAGAAAATTCCATTGCGGTATGTCGATAGTGAAGGGTTTCGCAGGCATGTGTGGAAACCCACTTAGCGTCATGTCGGGCTGTACGATGGTGCCAGCATCGAGATTTGCGCCTTCACATGTGTCATGCTCCACGGCACCCATATTTGTAACTAACGCTTTGGGTCCCATCAAGGTGGTGGCGGCACCGTTCATTTGTTTGAAATGCTGTTCCAAATAATTGCCATACGAAACATCGTTGAAACCATTCTCAGCCGCGCCGCAAACACCATTCGCTTCGGAGAGTATCACAACATCCGCGTCATCATCGCATTTAGGCAGCGTGACAATCAGCGGCAAAGCAGGATCGCTGAGCGTCGATTTGCTGGCATTCGTTGTGCTGGTGATTGTCGATTCCGATGTTGCCGACATAGACATAGGTGAACCGGTCGCCGAAAGGGGCGTGTTACTCTTGCGTGGACTACCATCTGGCGGTGTGGAAGTTGTAGCGTTCGCACTTGTGGAGGCTGTCACAGCGCCACTATTCAGACTGGGAAAGAGTTCACGATCTGTCTCAGTTTCACTTGCCGAAGCGGCTTCAGTCTCATTTCCATTGCACTTGAGCAGTGCTTTCGTAAGCTTCTTCTGTGCGGTATTCGCGGTACGGCGTGGTGTGAGTGTTTTGATTTTCACCAGACAGGAGGAGCCAGCGCCGAATAGCACATCTGAATAGAGCGTACCCGGCCGACAAACCGACGTGGAATCAGCGGGACTCACATAGGTCACCTTCTCAGCAATCTTCACCGGTGTATTGGGGAACTTCAACCACGTCGGCGAGCGCTTACGTAGCGATTTCGACTTCTTACCGGCAACGGAAATGCCATTATAACTGGATATTTGCTTTTCGGAACGCTTCCAACTACCCGATTTCACTTTCGTTGGCGGCTTTAAGGTTGACTTCGAAGTGCTAGGCGCCTCTTTGTTGCTGTTGCTATTACTGCTGCTGTTGTAATTACTGTTACAACAACTGCTATTGCTGGGTCTTTCCACCGTCTCTTTACCTTGTGTCTTCAACAAATCATTTATGGACTTCTTCGAATCGGTCTTCGATAAGGAACGTTTTCCTTTCTCTGTCTTCTTATGTAATTTCGGCGACTTGGCATGTTGACCCTGTTGTTGTGTTGACGCATGCTGTTGTTGTTGGTTGGAATTGTTTGCATTTTTGCTGTAAAATAAAAGAATACCGTAATTATATTAAAATCAGCTGTTTTTGGCTGCCATTCCATTAAGGCAGTCAGAAGACGCTTAACTACAAGTGGACTTGCGTTTACTTTGAGTTTTTGGAGCAAATAAAACCGCTGACCATTCTGGTAAGAAACATTTGCAGTAAAAGTTGGAATTTCTATGGCTTCAAAGTTGATGTTTTGGACAAAAATTTATTTGACAAATCAATTTGGTTGTGATAAAAACGAAAAGGAAAACATCAAACTGAGTTCTCGTCGTTTACGTAAAGCGATAGTTGTAGCTCATTGACTTTCGAAAAGAGTGCTGGATTTTAAAATTATGTAACTGGTTAGTTTAAGTGCGGTGAGGATATGGGCTGATAAAACCAAATCTGAAAGAACTATAGGAAAGGAACTAGTAGAAAGAAATGTGGATCGGAAATAGATTGACGAAACTGCTGGTTAATAGATAATACCAAAGTTGTCTAAGCTATGTTGGTCTAGTAGACCAGAAAACCACACCTAGACCAGTTTTGGTCCTTTGCGATATCAGATGGAGTGCCGTCACGTAGTTAATGAAGAGTAGTCATCCATTAGGATGCCTGCGCTTGACGCGAATTTCAAAAAGTTATGTGGTCTCTTCCAGATTATCGTAGAACAAGCACAAAAGAGATGCTCCATTGTTTCTCTGATACCTTGCTCTTGACATTATCTACAGTCTTCACGATCTATCAGCCCCATCTTGATTAAGTCGTCCGATATCTGAGATAATGGATACAGAGTTACTAATAAATGAGGTCTTCACTTCTCAATATTGGAAATACCTTAGACGCCCACATACGGAAGTAACGAAAATTCGAAGGCATTCACCGAAAAGGACATACTTTTTTATAGCGGCGGGTATCAGACGCTCGTCTGAAATGGAAATTATATACCACACTACTTCTCTAGACCATTTAAATGGAATACAGATGGATGTAGGGATGGATCTTGGAACAAGTGAGCTTTTAGGTCACTGGGAGTCACGTCAAGTTGATGAGTAAATAATCTACGAGTAAAACAGAAGGGGCTGAGCCTTACTATTGCCGATATCGGAGAATAAATCTAGAAAATGTAGCGGATAAGGCTCAAAATGCGCTTCCGGATACTCAACAGATGCTTTACAATGGATTGTAAAGGTATAAGATCGATTTATAAAGAGTCTATGCGATACTTAAGTGCTATTTAATTACCTACAAGTATTTCTTATTAGATTTCACTGTATTGTATACCGATCACCATCGACGTTCGACCACTATTGTGAATGGCTTACAAATGCTGTGCAACAAATGAAACCTTCCGATATGTAATACTACCAACAGTTAACTTGGTACTTTAAGTCAAATAAAATTTGTACAAACTTTTTGGAACTCAAATAATTTAGTCACGAAATATATATATTTTTTAGAAATAAAAAAGAATATGTTGGCGAGAATCATTAAAAGTGGCATTTTGGGTGCACAACAAAATTTCCCCAGGTATGCGCTATAGTTAAGCATAACTACTTAAATTTAGTTTAAAATTTCGCTTTCTTTTTTTGGCAGTATTTGCGCCAATCGCCTCTTCACCAACGAATACAGCGCGCACATACCAGGCGGTGGTCTTGAGAAATTATCTGGCTGCTTTAAGGAGGAAAGCTACTTCAATCTGAACGACCTGAAGCTTTTGCTCAAAATGCGCGAACAGACGCTACGCGGCGCCGGTTATGACACCACCGAAATGAATAGCGTGATCGAAGAGATCGAAGAGCTCCGTCCACTGACGGAGGCACATCGTCAGCAGAGTTTTATGAACAAGCATAAGAACTCCATGGAGGAGCTGTATTTTCTAACCGAGGTGAGTGCGGAAAGTGTTTTCTGTTGTTGTACTTACTAAAGTGGCATAATTACGCTACTTCTTTTGACGATTTTCACTCGTTTTGTCAGGAATCGATGAATTTGCGTCGGCTCGAACAAAAAATGCAAATAGAAGCCGAGCAGAAGTTGCGTGAAGATATGGCTTTGGAAAGAAGTCAACGCGCCACACAGTTTTCAAATCAAGTGGAGGCAATGGCTAATTTGCGCAGTATCCGATATCCGAAGTGAACCAATTTTTTTTCTTTTCAAAATTTTATTTTTATTTATTTATTTATTCGAACAAACGAAAAAATTAAGCAACAAAATACTATTTTTTTTTGGTACACAACAGTTTATATGCAAGTTGGCTTTTTTAAATTTTTTTCGTTTTTTTTTTTTGTTTTGTACAATATTTTTTTATTTTTGAACATTTTTTCGAGAACTATGTACGTTCGCTTCCGGAAGAAAATGTGGGGAATTTAAAAAAGCCCAACTGCGCAGAGTTGCACGTATTAACACGCACACGTACACGCACACACAATCACATTCACGCACAAGCGTAAGCTAATATTGTAATTATAACGGTAAACCTCAGGTGTTGTTGTTGTATGCATGTAGGTATAATATGAAGACTCACATATAAACGTGTAAAAATCGGATAGGACATATAAGTTAATCCATGTGTGTATATGTTTTAGACTTGCATATGTGACCCAAGTGCGCCATTTTTTATATGTATGTCAAATTACAATTGAACACATATATTTCTGATATTTTGCCTTCAATAATTGAAGTATTAAACTTAAACGATTGCCAAAAGAAACAACTGACTAGTTTATTTCTTGAAACGGAGTTGGGTGAGAACTCGGGGAGTGCAAAAGAGTTTTGAATGGATTTCTCGAGAGAATTGAAAAGTATTTAAGCTCAAACTAACGGAACACTCGGGAAGGGTACTTTGAAAACTCAGAAACTCTCTGTCTTTGAAACAATCGTGCTTGAGCTTGTGAATCCAACTTCAGAAAGCTTCGAAAATGCGTGTGGATGCAAGGATAGGTACCGGCTTCGAGGCAGTGTTCAGTCCATCCTGTTATGGCACGTGTTTCTACTTCTGGACGAAAACAATGTGTTCAAGATTGCAAAGAAGACAAGATGTGGGAGCCCACTGGAACTATCCATATGGGTGTGTGGTGATTATAGCATCCGATTACACGGATCTAGAGAGCAATCTATGATATGTTTCTTTGGAAGTAACGGTGATTATCATAGTAGAGAGGAGGCCAAATCGAGTAAAATGGAAGTAACGGTGATTATCATAGTAGAGAGCAGACTAAATCGAGTCAAATGGAGAGATCAAAAGCAGAGAATGTTTATATGTCACTTTTAGCAATGGCAAATGAGGAAATGGTAAACCAGAAGCGATTCCCACGACAGCCGGTTCTGCGATAACGGAATTGATACGGATTTTGTGCGGGCAAGAGATCTCCTTTCCGCGATCTAACCCTATTTGGATCGGTAAGTTGTGAATCAACAAGATCAGAAGACAGTTCCGAAGACAGTCAGTTCTACGTAACCGGAACCGGAACCAGAGTCTTATCCCGCCAAAGGTTTGTCAAATCGGCAGCATTCCTCAGAATTATTTGGGGAATCTTTTATGCCACAACAACAACAACAAGATCAGTAAGTATACAGAGAAGAAATTTTTGGTAAAACAAGCACAGAACGATTGGAAAGGTTAGGAAGTGTTCTTACACTCGCAGTGTTATTGGCATTGAAAATTGGAGAAAAGGATATTTCTTAAGGGCCGCTCCATTACTTAGAGGCAATGCATTATACATTAATCATATGAATTATATTTCATCGAGAGTAGGTTTAGACTTTCGATGTAGACACTTTTTATTATAAAAAATGTATGTATACATTAACTGTTCAATTTTATAGTAAAAATGGTAAAAAATATAAAAATGTTCAAAAAATCGTTCTTGGTGTGTGAAAGGTATGCAATTATCAACACAAATATTCCGCTACAAATGTATGTGTTTACACGCTAAATTTCATCGAACATACATTTAGGCGCAAGCAAAAACTAGAAACAGCTGATGCATTTTCCAATTTCATCAAATATTCATCATTCTTCATCACACACTTGCGGTAAATAGACAAACCAGCGGAGATACATTTAAAAAACGGAAGGCAACTGTGGATTAGTGCATAAAACTATTTTTAAACAAATTAGTGATCATAATAACAACACATATTTGTGAAATAAAAAGCAAAGAAATGCTGGCGCGTCGCTCAATCGTTGGTGTACAAGTGTTGAGGCAACAGTAAGTCAGTGCATTGCTTCTTCAAACATTATATAATATAGCTATTAGTAGAGGAACAATTATAAAGAAATTTGAATCCGAATTTAGTTGTCGCAAAATGTCGCAAGTCGGTGAATTGGGCAGCGGTGCAGGCAAAGGTGGCGGTGGTGGTGGCTCCATACGCGAGGCAGGCGGCTCTTTCGGCAAAATGGAGGCAGCACGCGAGGAGGAATTCTTCTATAAGCAGGTAAGCAACTTAATTTAGCATATTTATACAACTTTTGTGTTTTCACATTCACAACTATTCTCTAGCAAAAGGAGCAATTGAAGAATCTGAAGACCAAAAGCGATGATACGGCAAAGAAAACAAATGCCACCGCACAGCCGGCGAATAAGTAAAATGGTGTAAAGCGAGAAATAATAAATAATAACAATTGGAACAACGCCAATTTGTGTTGGTGTCCCCATTATTTTTTAGTAATTTTATAGTTGAAAGTGCTCTTTCTATTCATATCAAATCGTTCAATATGGTATTTTGTTTTTTATATTGTTTCAGGCTAATATATACACAAAAAAGCTTAATTATTAATTTTTTTTAATTACTTGTTATAAAAATTGTTTAAAACTTATCAAAAACTCGCTGTGAGTTTTTGTAGAAAAAATATCGAATGTCGATAACCATAACACACATCGCTATTATCATGTACGAATATCGCGTGTTGTTTAATTTTTGCCAAATATCTTTAAATGTGAAAGCAGATAAGAAAATCATATAATTGTACGTTTTTGTTGTAAATATCCGCTATTTTCGCATACATACATACATCTACATATAAAACTGAAAGTGTTGAGTGGAAGTAATCGCACAGGCCTTAGTAATGAACTTTACGGTATTGTTTTTGTGCACTCAACTCATAGATAGGGACTTCATTATATGGGCTAATTGATGCTAACAACTCTGTTAGATGTTCAGTGAATCTTGTTTTCCTATTTGTGTTATGTGTTTTGATGTTATCCGCGTATGAAGGGTCCGTCAAGTCTCGAAGCTTTGTTATTTCCTTCCGTGTGGCGACCACTTTTATTTAAAAAAAACAAACAATCTTAATTGTAATGACTTTTCTGTGTCAAGCAATCAATCTTCTCCTCCCCCACCTGAATAAAAACGTGTCGCAGTTTGTCGGTTGTTGATTTCTTTTCAAAATTCTGGTTCTAAGTAAGAAATCCCAGAAATTGCCTAAATAAGCCATTCAGCCATATAAAATGTTTTCTGTGTATAAATTCTGTTGTGTTGTACTGATCATTAAATAGTAAAACTGGTCTATTATCAATTTTTCACGTATTCTATTTACAATTTTTTGTTATTTTTACTTCACGCTCGTTGATTGCTTATGCGAGCTCTTTGGGGGCTGAGATTAATTCGGTAGGCCAAATTTAAGTACATTTATCAATAACAAAATTAAACCGGTATAAAGAAAAGATTTTCTCTTAGAACACTGATGGCTTTCTGCTATAGTTCTTAAGCCTTACGATCCGGTTGGTTTTTGAAATAGTTTGTCGAAGCGAACTTCAATAATTTATGATGAAAACAACAAATTTATGTGTGTACAAATATCTGCTTTTAGACCACAAACATAACGCTTGTGGCAAAAACAAAACAAAAATAAAGAAAAAACTGCTGCAAACTGCTCAAAAATATGAAGTGATAACCCCGGCACTAAAGTGGATGCACAAGCAACAGATAAGAAAGGCGGTATTAGTTGAAAACATGCTGATAAGACATAGCAAATACCATCAAATTGTGCAAAATTTAAGTTTTAGAGACAGTACAATTTTAGACAACGTAGCGTAAAGATCGCAGTAAAACGCAGAGGATATAAATAATTCTTAAATTATTTTTTTCTTATATTAAAGTACTTAATTAGAAATATGGCGAGTGCGATTGGAAATCCTTTGAAGAAAGTCTTGCGGCAACGCATGAAGACCGAAGTCATACCGGCAATTAGCGCCGATTCGATAGTGGAGCAATCGAAGGCAATTTACGAGAAGGTAATCGCCTCGGAGGCATTTCGTCAGGCGAAAGATGTGAGCGTATACCTCAGCACTGGCAGCGAAGTGGACACTTTAGCGCTGCTGCGTGAGCTCTTCAATCAGCAGAAGAACGTGTTTGTGCCCACCTACAATGGCAAACTGATGGAAATGGTGCGCGTTAAAGACTGGGCTGACTATGAGTCATTGCCGCTGACCAAATGGCAGATTAAACAGCCAAGCATTAAGGACGGACGTGAGAGCGCGCTGACAAATGGTGCGTAGTGATTAGTGAAATACAGTTTCTTCAATTCTTCTCAATTCTTAATATTTGTTGTTGCATTTACCTTTTCGCAGGACGCGGCATTGATTTATTCTTGATGCCCGGTGTTGCGTTTACGCTAAGCGGTGGTCGCATGGGTCATGGCATGGGCTATTATGATGGCTTCTTACATCGGCATTTCGAAACTTATCCTGAGAAGAAGCCAACACTGATGGCGCTGGCATTCCGCGAACAAATCGTTGATGAAAGCACTTTGCCACTGGATCCACACGATGTGCGTCTAACCACAGTGGTGACGCCTTAAATTTGTGTTGAACTTTTGGACGCTTTCTATGTTGGGTATACTTATTTTGTTGTAAAGACGCAATTTAGTTATGTATGTAGGTATATTCTTATTATTTTTTTTTTTTTTGTAATAAAAAAAGAGCGATTTAACTTAAATTATTTGTCAACGCATGTGCTTAAACTCTAACGTAGATAGGGACGTGGACGTCCGCCACGACCGCGTGGACGACCGCTGAAGTGCGAACTGTTTGAGTAATGTGAATCGCCGAAGTGTGGTTCGGTGGTGGCGCTGCGATAATGCGGTGAGCCCCCTTCGGCCCAGGTGGACGGCGATGCGGTGCGCATCACTTTCGATTTGCTGTAAATTAAACTAATATTTAAATTGTTTTCATTTGTTTATGCCGCCTATAGCTGTACTCACCGAAACGCTGCCGCCGTCGATATGCGTGAGCCGCGATTGCGGCCGACACGTGAACCGCGCATTATCGGTGGTATTTTGTTGTAGCCCGTCGGTCCAGTAGGTTGCGCGCCGCAAGTCTCCAATGCAAGGAAATCATCGACATGTAAGGAAGGTGGACGCGATGTGTTTGGCGGACGCGAACGGAAGAGATCGCCGCGTGAGGGTGGCGCGCGTGCAAAACCACGTCCGCGTACGGGCGTAATGTAGATTTTCTTCTCTGGGCGGCCGGTGCTCGGCTCCACTTCGACACGACGTGTGCGGAAGCAGGGTGCTGTAGGTGTGCGCTCACGATTCGATTGCGGCGATGCGGACAAATGCAACACTCGCTTACAATCCGATGTGAGATTCGTCTCGGGCGTTAGACATTCTGCTGCCAATTCCGTGAGATCGCAAGCGACGCGCTCATATTTACTATTGTCCAAATCTATGCAGTCCACTTGCAACCAATAGCGCGTCAGCAGTTGTGGCTCATCTACGACGGCGTCGACTTCGACGAAAATCGGACGCGCGGCGAATTGCATAACTATGCCCTCACTTTGTGGCAGTGTCGGTTCGGCTACATTTGCGGCAGCTATGCCGGCGGAACTGTCGTCTTCGCCCTCTGCGCTTGTGCCACCGTCAATGGTATCCAATTCGGTGGTGATTTCTACAAGTAGATTGCTAGCGGAAGTGCACTCATCTTCTGTCTTTATTTGTGTTGGCGTTTTATCTTTGGATTTCGTAAGCGCGTTGCTCAAACGTTGCATGAGTGTGGGACTGGCATTCTTCTGATAGCCGAGTAAGTACGAAAGCTCCGTCGTAGACAACTTTATGTTGCGCGTGGGGATTGCCTTTAGTTGTTGCAAATACTCAGCAATATGCGTCAGTGAATGTAGAAAGCTTATGAGCAGCTCAATGACAGCGAGTGGCGCTTCAACGCTTTCAGCAGCGTTAAGGAATTTTTCAAGCCACTGTTGGAAGTCGGCGCGCCTGTGCTTCAACTGCTGCGTCAAGTGATGCATCGTGATACTGAGGGATAAACAAATGATATTATTAACAATAAAAATTAAAAATAAAAATAGACTACTCACTCAAGCTCCGTTAGCAGATTCAAGTTATTCAACGCCGCCTCACACACCGGCTGCTGCGCAACGCTGTTGAAAAGGTTCGTCAGTGTAGCCTCAATAATACGCGGTATCAGCTCCTTTGTCGGCAAAGCCGCAGCCAAATTCAGTTCTGGTGAAGCTATAGACTTCGGCGAAACAAAAGATATGCTCGGATCTATGAAGCTCCTTAAAATGTTATGTATGGCCAGTTGAGCGCGCTGTACCACCTCCGAAGCAGCGCCTGTATAGCAAAGCACCGAGTGGAAGAGTTCCCATAACTTGCCGTTGAGTATAGAAATGGAAGAAATTTTGAGGGCCGCAAATGAGGTTAGACGCGCAAAGAAATTCAAGAGACGCGCCAATTGTGCGGTCGGTGTTGAGGAAGCTGACTGCCATTCGGCACAAAGCATATCGCTGAGTGTTTTCGACACGAGTAGCGTCATATTGGGCGCCAAGTCGGCGAGTTGTAGACACACCTTCGTCATGAGATCCAACAGAGGCGTAAAGGTGGTGGGCGCAATTGTCTCAATCAGTTTGGCGATTTGTGCGCTTAGCGGATGTAGGTGAGCAGACCAAAGCTTGCGTTCGGTGATTAAACGTTGACTCTGCGACTCGGGTACGTGCGCGTCGGCGGGCAGCGGCATGGGCAACGGCAGTGGTAGCAACTCGGCGAGCACGTGCAACCCTGTTAAAGCAAATATTTTTAAATTTCAATAAATTGTAAATAATGTGATTTTGTACGCACCTGGTATGAAGGTGGAAGGACCATCGATGTTCTTTAATATTTCTCTAATCATTTGCGTCCACAACGACTTGTGCAGCGACTCTTCGTCCTGTTCATTTGGCTGTGTGTAAGCCAGGAAGATTTGTATAATCTCTTGTTTGGCCTCGGCGATTGCTGGTGCCGCCTGACTGCCGGCAGGGTAATAGTGCAAGAGGAAATACGCCTTCATGAGATGATCGATGGCGGTTAAATCCTTGAATTCCGCATCGCGACACTGTATTGCAAACGAGAGCATGGCGCGTAGCACTTGCAGCGCCGGCAATATTATCTGACAACAATGTAGACCCTGTAGCGTCATCAGCGCTGGCGTATGTAAGCCCGGTTGCTCAAAGTACGAGCACAATTTCTCCAATATTTGCATAATTGTCTGTACGCCATCGGCGGCATAGAATTGCAGCGTGACAAAACGATGTTTCAGCTCCTCGGTTTGTGAGCTGCGGAATGCCTTGCTATTCGAACCGATTGCCAAATGACGCAATATGCGTAAACCCATAATTAAATCACCCGGAAAGGTGGTTATATACTCCATGGAACGCGTGATAACCTCCACCAGCGGCGTTATGTTATCATAAGCGAAGATGTGTATAGCCTCCGAAGGTTTGAGGAAAACAAAGAGCTCCTGCAGCACTGCCGACACTGAGGGCTCAAAAGTTTCATGATTCTTCGCCAACTCGAATATATTCTGACCATGCTCAATCAGATAGTCCAACTGCTCGCAATGACGCACACAGCAATCCACCATGTCGACCGCATAGCTCAACACCGGACTCTTGTATTTGGTGCCCGGTGAGGCTAGTTGACGCTGCGCTTGTAAGCGTTGCTCCTTCTGTATGAGGTCCATAAAGAATTGCATATTATTGTTCATGCCTATCACTTCGACGGTATGCTGACGTCCATGTGACTGACATGTCTGCGAGTAGAGCGCATGCAAATGTGTTGCTAGGTTTATGATATCATATTGCTCAGCGCGTGTCAAATACATAACGGCATCCAGGTGATAACGTGTTTGCACTTTATAAGCCAACTCCACACCGATTTGTTGCAGGCGATGTAGCAAAGGTCTACGCAGCGTTTGTGTGGTGGCTGGTGTTGACTCTTTAGTTAGTGCAGCGGTCTCCAGCTGCATTGCTGGCTCTTCAGTGTCTTTAGTTTTTGGCTGCGCATCAGCTTTGGTTGTGGGCGTGCCGTCGTTTTCGGTTTTTTTGATAGCGTCAGCAACACTATCGCTTTCTGGCTTCGGTTGCGTGGCTTCCTCGCTCACTTTCACTAATAATTTAATATAATTAGAATAAATTATTTAAAATTTTTCTTATTTTTATCCGCCACTTACTTTCATAGTCCTCCTCTTCGGTGGGCGTCACATCTGCAGGCACATCATCCGTACCCAACAACACCGCTATTAGCAATCGCGTAGTTTCAAAGCAATCGTCCACCAAATAATCTACACCGACATGCGTCTGCAGCATTGCTTGCAATAAATCCAACACACGCAGCAGCAGTGACGGCGGCAACGCATTGGCATTGACCAACAACAGTAGCAGCGATTCACCTAAAGTATGCAACACGAAGTAGGACTGCAAATCATTAGCGAAACTGCGCTGCGCTGCCGTGTCAACGGCAATTTCGAATTTCTTGGAAACGGGTAGAAAACGTTTCGGTTGCTGGTAAGACAATGAATTGTAAGTTAAAGCGTCCATTATTTGCTCAATGGCACGCTCGATGGCGACATATTGCTCCGCCGGTGCTGCTGCTGTATAATTGGTGAGCACGAAGAGTTTGCTGCAACTCTCACGTACACATTCGAGCGCTTCGTACAAGTGTAGCTTCTTGACGATCGCTTGCAGAGCGAATTTCGTGCGCGTGAGACGCGATTCTTTGAGTGTATCGAAGAGCAGTTGATAGCCACCGAGTTTGCCACCAACCAGGAAGTGGCGTATGCCTTCTTTAGTGCCTAGCAAAGCGTAGATGGCTTTGAGCAACATTAGTTTGATGGATACAGCCATGTATTTTTCTTGGTATAGTGTGAAGAGCGCGGCGAAAGGATCAAAGTTTTGCGTTTGCAGCAGATACGCCAAGAACTGTGGCGCCGATGCAAAGAGTTCGGTGAGGCGTGCGCCTATTTTTATATGACGTATCTTGAAGGCCGGCTGCTGTTGCAGACAAGCCGATTCGAATTCTAAAGCGATTTTTAGAATATTAAACGATTTTATTAAATACTTGGCATCGCTTGTGAAAAACTTTTTTAGCACAAAATTGCGTCGTTTGAAGTTTTGCCAAATGTAAGACAAATGATTGATAAGCTGTTCGCTTAGGTAGACGAAATTTTCGCGCTCCTCAATTGTGGTTGTGGCATCATTGAAAGCCGACACACTCTCGCATTTCGTTTGCACATCAAACTTCTCCATTATAATGAACAGTGTGTCCACTTCTTTGTGGTATAGCGCTTGCAGATCGCTATCGTAACGTTTTATGGGCATTGTAAACGGATCAAATTCGTGTATGGCCGGTCCAGCAGCGTTAGCTGCTGCCAGCAGTTCTGCTTCAAAATCGTCGCCCATAACTTGTTCAATCGCATTATTGGAATCGTCATCACCTATAATCTCATCATCACTGAGTATAGGTTCGTATTGTTCGCCAGGCGTACCGGGCGTTTCATCATCATCCAATGGTTGCGTATCCGGTGCACCGTTTGTTAGCGAGTCATCGGAGCGCATGTAACTGCGCGATTTAAGTTTGTAATGTACATCATCTTCAGAGTACTCCATGTTATCGGGCGAACGTGGACGTGTTGGTGAGTCTATGGAGGCAGGTGGAGTGCGTGGTGGCCACTTGTGTGACTCCTCGGCATCGGAACGTGAACGCTCAGAACGTTTGCGACGCGAATGGCGTGTATATTCGGGACTGCGTGACCAATCGCGCGACACTTTCTCACGTTCACGTTCACTTCGTGAACTAAAAGTAGATAAGGATTATATAATTAAGCACATTAATACACATATTTCAATAAACGAAAAAATTAAATTAAAACAAAAATCACAACTCACCGCACATAGTCCCTTTCATTGCTCTCCGAGTGCGTGCGATTACGTGACGGTAATGAACGTTCTGAGGAATGCGAAGTCTTGCGCATACCACGTTCACGTTCGTCGCCTGAGTGTTGATAATGCTCGCCACCGCCGCCACCACTACGCCCAACGCCGTATTCTAAATCATCACGCTCGAAGTCACTAAGATTCGTCTTGTGTGCTGTGGGCACTTCACTCGGTAAGGGCTCTTTCCATTCATCTTTGCTTGTCTCCTCCGGTATGCTGGGTTCACGCGTTTCTCCGCTACCACTTAAATTGCAAATCTCTTCGGGGCCAGTTGGTTCACACGGTGGTGGTGGTGGACTGGCAATTGGTTCATTCATCGAATTTGTTAATATACCATACACAGCCAAAGTAATCGTACTATACCAGCCACGCAATACTAAACCATCTGTAGGTATTTTCTCTTGGGTGCATTCTAAATGTATGCAATCGTTTTGATTATATTTCAATTGACCTAAATTTTCAAATGTCGAGGCACCCGGCATGCCCAAATCATTGACGAAAAATTCAATATCAAATTTGGAGGGATTTGTCGCCCCAAGGCGCACACCACCGGGGAAATCGGCCTGTACGCGTGCACCCAATGGTATTATTCGTACTTGTGTAATAAATACTGGCTTTGGGAATTGCACCAAATCGAGATTGATGTCCTAACGAAATGGATGTTGAAATACAGTTAGTTTGTTATGTGAAAAATAAAAACGTGAATTTCATTAAAATCTAAAATACTACAAATACCGCTTGCTTACCGTGTCCACTTCGTGTGAAAAAGTGTCGAAGAAAAGAAGCTCAGCTGCATCGTCAGTTTCCACCATTTTACACTAAACTCTTTGAATACGTATTTTATTCAACTTGTTGCTGATGTATTTCACACGAAAATAAAATGAAAATGTTAACAAAAGAGGAAAAAATTATTATTTTCCACAAGCATCAGCCAAACTTGGCTTTCTGCGAAAATTTGACAACTTGTAATGCTGCTTCTTCTTTTTTTGACACACGTAGCAGTGTTGCCAATTTATTTGGCATTAACAGCTTTTGCTGTTTTATTCAAAATTAATTATTTAGCATTGCGCATGCCATTACTATTATTTATTCTTAATATTAAAAAAAATATATTTGATATATTTATATTTTTTTTATTTAAATAAACCTACAATTCTGCGAATTAAATAAAACAGCGTTATCAGCTGTTATAATGCACCGCGACATCTGTAGGTAAAGAAACAAAAACATCTTGCCTGGAATATCCAGCATTCCAGCCCCCAGTTTCCAATAACTCCGGTCGACCAGAATTTGACATAATTTTTTTAACTGCAAAAGTGACAAGTGGTAAGAATTTGTAGAAATATTTTGCTGAGTAATAAAATAATTTAATAAAAACGGATTTTCTTTAACGAAGTGTATTTCAACAAAAATAACATTATTTTTTATTACAAAAGCTATTATATTATTAAATCAGCTTTTAATATGTAATTATTTCGTTTCTTTACAGATTAAACAAAAACAAAATGTTCGTAGTACGTCGTAGCGCAGCGCGCCTCTACCCGAGTGGAATGCAGTAAGTAGTTTTTGCATTTTTTTTATTTTCAGCCGGCATTTATAAATTGAGTTTAGTTGTGTATTACAAAAATACAACGATTTATAATAATACAAAGAAATTGGCTGAATATGTGATAAGGAAACAACAAAAGTGACTCTCGTCGGCTTTTATCGCGTTAAAAAAGAATTGCCTTCGGCGAAATTCTTAAAAATTCGTTTGCGTTATGTAATATCAGCCAACTACTAAACCATTTATAATGCTCTTTTATCAAGGCAGCATATGCTTATGCATGTTGTTTTTGTATTTTACACCTGCTAATTTAGATATACAAACTGCTAATTTTAAATGTTTTTCTGTTTTTGCAGATTAGCCAAGATGAGCAACAGCCAAATTGGCGATTTGGGTAGCGGTGCCGGCAAAGGTGGCGGCGGCGGTGGTTCAATTCGCGAAGCTGGTGGAGCTTTCGGCAAGTTGGAAGCAGCGCGTGAAGAAGAATACTTCTACAAGAAGGTATATAAATATATTTGTTTGTTGTGTGACTCATATGGTTTATGTAGGCTAAGAAGAGGCTCGCCGATTTGTTTTACCAAAACACAGCTGGCTGTGACGTAACGAAATATCTAAATTTATGTGCCGCAGATCACATACGCACAATGTGTACTCTATATGAAAACAAGCATAAATTTTGGTGTATTTTTATTAGCGACATAAATATTATTTTTTTTTTAGTATTTGCTTATTTTCTTTTTTGTTGTTATGCTTTTGTCTTGTGTGTTTTATATACATACTAATAATTTACTAATGAATTTATTTGACATATTTTAGCAAAAGCAACAACTTGAACGTTTGAAGAACGATCAAATCCACCAAGCTGAATTCCATGCTCAACAGATCAAGGAACACGAAGAAGCCATCCAACGCCACAAGGCTTTCCTCGAGAACGTTAAGAAATAAACACAGGAACCTAACGCCTATAACACCACTAAACGGCTCAAAGTCAACAACGTAACAAAAACAGTCGTAGCAAATGCTTTCGAAAAGCTTTCGCAATTCTATTATTCTAATATAAGAACAAAAAAAAACATATAATACATTATTTTGCATTTTTGGTATATTTTATTTTTGTTAAGTTTTCAATGCTCATATACCGTTTGTATTACAGTGTTGAACATTTTAAAAAGATTTATAAAATCGAATTCTGAATAAAAACTGTGTAAATGCAAAAAATGGTAAACCTTTTAATTTGAAACTCTGGGAAATTATAGTATTATTACTTATTTATTTATTATTTTATTTAACAATATTTACTAAATTTTAAACGCATATAGTTTTCGGCTAGAGTTTGCGCAGTAATGTAGTAAACGTGAATAGTGGCCTCCATCTTGGTGTCGGTACACTGAACACTTCACGTACTAGGCGCGTGTCCTGTGATGCTGTGGCGTCATTGAGCGCGGCTGCTATTATTAACAGCAAACCAAATAGTATAAAAACTTTCATTTCATATATTTATTACGTAGTGTTTTAATGGTTTTAAGTCTTCTACTTTGAAGCGAATAGCTTGTTCTGCTTTAGCTTGTTATTTGCACCGACTTTTATACTAAGCCTAGCATTTGAATTATGTATTGGCGTGTGTTTGTGCCGAGATTTACCGGGCGCAGATGTACATACTTATGTATATGTGCATGCTTGTATTTAATTAGCATCAATGCTGATAAGAAAATATAATTCTTGGAAATCATCAGCTCAAAGTAAACACGAGCTCTGTTTGTCGAAATAGGGTGTTTCCTAGATTTATTTTCGTTTTTTTCTTTCAATGCTTCACAATTGTTACTTAATTATTATTAATTTTTACATATTAGAGTAGGCAATTGAACAGTAAAGTCCTCTCTCGACGTACCAAAATCAAACTCTACAAGTCGCTTATCATTCCCGTCCTGCTTTATGGTGCAGAAGCTTGGACGATATCAACAGCAGATGAGACGACGCTAGGAGATTACGAGAGGACAATTTTGTGCAAGATTTATGGTCCATGCCAGAGCATTGGCTACGGCGAATATCGCAGACGATGGAATGATGAGCTGTACGAGTTATACGACGACATTGACATAGTTCAGCGAGTAAAAATACCGCGGCTATGCTGACTGGGTCTTGTTGTCCGCTTGGACGAAAACACTCCCGCTTTGAAAGTGTTCGATGCAGTACCCGCTGTAGGAAGCCGCGGAAGAGAACGACCTCCTCCGTTGGAAAGACCAAGTGGATGGTGACCTGGCAGCACTTGAAATTTCCAGATGGCGCCAAACTGCAAAACGGAGAAATGAATGGCGCGCTCCGGTGGATTCGGCTATAACCGGCTAAACGGTTTCTAAGTACTTATTGTAAACTTTTTAATTTGAAACTTGGGGAAATTTTAGTATTATTATTTACATGTATTTATTACTCTTTAAACAATAGGCATTACATTTTAAGCGTACATAGTTTTCGGTTTGCCAGTTCGGATTGGTGCATCGTAAATGATTGGTCGCTCCCTCCTTGGTGGTGGTGCGCTGATGCTGGGACGTACTGGGCGCGCGTCACGTGAGGCTGTAGCACCATTGAACATGGCGGCAATTATTAGGAAGAAACCAAAGAGCACAAATACTTTCATTTTGTAAATTTGTTGTGTGGCGTTTCAACGGTTTTAAGCGCGTGTCTTCGACTTCGAAGTTGAATTTGTTTTGTTTTAGCTGATTATTTGCACCGGCTTTTATACTGAGCCAAGCATCTCTACCTTATACTGCTGTGTGTGTGCTGGGAATTACCGCGCACAAAAGTACAGATATATAAGCATGTATTTGACTAGCATCAATGCTGATAAGAAAAGGTGATTTCTGTCTTGGAAATCACCAGCTCAAAGTAAACACGAGCTCCGTTGACGAAATATGGTGTCTCTTTTGATTTATTTTTTTTTTTTCTCATTTTGGTGCTTCACGTTCTTCACTTACTAGTTAAGTGTATATATGTACAATTATACAAATCTATATGGGAGGCAAATGATTTCTACAACTGGATTATTGTTGTTACACCAGCACGACACATTTCGGAACAACAGGATTCAAGGTCAAATATGGTATCGACTGTTTAATGACAGAGTGATGAGGTCTAGAGGTGTGCGGGTAGAGTCATGAAGGTCATCCAGTACTCAGCCCTCAGAAGAAGTGAAAGTGATGATTTGGACTTATTCGGAAATTGTTATCACGGATCATGGCAGACGGGTCTATGTAATAGGAACGCTCGTCGAAATAAGTTACAATATTGTTCAGCCAAAATGAAACTTGCGAAAGCAGTACCGAAATATATTTATGCATGCCAAGGGTTAATAAGTTCATGTGTATTTTCAATGGCGTTGGGAACTCTTAGACAAAATTTGAAATATTTCGAATTTCTTTGAAAGAATAATACAAAATCTTTAGTAAACAAATATTAAAAATTTTAGAGAGGAAATTTATTTCGGATACTTTTTAAAATCTTTCCATTAAGCTATGCTGCGTTCCTGCTGCTGCCGTTTTACGAAAACTAGAAGCAGCATGGTTATGTTGAAAACAATTCGGTGAGCTTAAATAATATTAAATTTTTTAATTATTTCATTTTTATTTTACCTTAATTTTCAGAATGTTTACGGACTTCTATGACAAAGGCAAAGCAGAAGAAAACATTTTCTTCCTGAAGGAGGTATAAGTCCACTTACTAGTATATGCATCTACATTTTTTAAGAATTATCCGCTCTTCGTCTAATCCATTTGATTTCCCTCTTAGCAAAGAGAAAAGCTTCGAGAGCTGCGCAAAAAAATGCGTGAAATGGAGGGCACACTCGAAAAAAGTATCAAAGCTCTAGAGGAAGTAGACGAAAATATGAAGTCCAAAAAGAAAGAACCGAAGAAAAAAAATAAATGAAATTAAAATTTGGCACTTGGTCAATTTTTAGAAAACGAAAGCCTTGAAACTAATTTTTTACCGTGAATTTTGTAAATTGCTGACCACCGATACAACAAGAGTATTCCGATTAAATGTTTCTTCTTTTTCTACTCGCCGAGAACCTTTCACCTAGCGGCAACCAAGGTCTAAAGGTTTAGAAACTCCAGGTGTTACATACTGCTGTAGAATTATCACATTAATATGAGGGATTATGAGGTCAAACTGTCTTATTATCCTTAGAGTCAATTTACTGACGCTTAAAGTTGCCAGAATCTGATGACATTGCTTGTTGAGATCGAATACACAGGACCTGGTTTCAATACTAATTACAGACAAAAATAAAAATATTAGCTTGTTGGAGAACCTCTAGTTTGATTCTACCACGTAAACTCAGTTCAAAAAATCCTTTGGGATATAGTTTCAGATATAGTAGACCTCTTTATATGACCTAAAAATCTTTGGCAGTTAAGGCAATTAATCAAAGCGTTAGAAATATAGAACAGCGCTCACCGAATACAAGAGAGATATCGAGAATTTAGACTTCGGAACTTTACCGAGCCGTCTTTTAAGGAACACGGCTGCGTTGAGTATGTTTCTAGGGGTTAAATGAAAATGATCCAAGAAAGGTGTGACAAAAAGACAGTGAACAAAAATTTCCTAGAGGAATTATGAAGGCGGACGAACTTCCCGGGAGGTTTGAACACAAATCTCGGTAAAAAAAATGAACTGATTCTCAGATTTTTAATGGTAGACCGTTGGACCCAAAATCAGTACCCAATCTCATGACATCAAATCAGAGATAGTGATAAAGCGAAGAAATTGTAAAATTTCACATAAAAATCCAAAAACCAATATTTACAAATAAAAAAAATTAATTTGTATTTAATAAAATCTGATTTTATTTGTGATATATGTTTGTGTATATGTATATGTATGTATTATTTACGTGTGTATAACTAGGCTTTTGTTCATAAGTATTCATATACTTAGTAATATATTATATAATATGTGTTAAGTGGTTGAACATAAGTACTAAATACTACACTATACAAATATATAGGTGTGTATATATCTGTATATATTTAATTCCAATTCCTTAACTTACAACTCTTAACTATTATTAGATTTATTATTGTAACAAGTTCTCATATTTATGCAAGTATACATCATTATTTACAGTCTACTGCACTCTATGAAATGATATTTTTATTTAATTAAATTGTATTTTAAACTTTTATTTTATTTTTAGTAATTTTTTTTACGCAAACAATTTTTGTTTTCTTTTCCTTCACTATGGCAAAACGAGTTCTATAATAGTTAAATTTTATAAAAATAATTTTGTTTAAAAAATATATTCTTTTTCACAGTATTCAATCATAAAGGAAGCATTAAATTAACAAAAATATAGCATAAAATAAATTCAAGAAATAAATCAAATAAAACTGTATAATTCTAAAATTAACAAATAATAAAAATAATTAGTAGACAACTAATAACCAAAGCAACTGTTAAACAATAGTTAATATATTCAAAAAAATATTTTAATTGAATTTATTATTTAGTTCTAAAATATATATTTTATTCCTTACAAACAAAAAAATTAATTAGTTTTAAGTAAATTTGACATTTTAAGTTAATTAATTCGTAATATTAAAAAAGCAATTGTGTGTTTACAATACTTAAAAAATATGTTTACAATACTCAAAACAATACTTTGTGCCTTTTTATTGCTTATTAATTTTTAATTTATTTGCATTTAATGTAATTAAAGATTTTTTATTGTAAGATATTGTAATGTAATATAATATAATATTTTATTTTATTTATTTGACATTTTATTTTATTTTATTTTATTTTATTTTATTTTATTTTATTTTATTTTATTTTATTGTATTTTATTTTATTTTAATTTATTTTATTTTATTTTATTTTATTGTATTTTATTTTATTTTATTGTGATTTATTGTATTTTATTTTATTTTATTGAATTTTATTTTATTTTATTTTATTTTATTTTATTGTATTTTATTTTATTTTATTTTATTGTATTTTATTTTATTTTATTTTATTTTATTTTATTTTAATTTATTTTATTTTATTTTATTTTATTTTATTTTATTTTATTTTATTTTATTGTACTTTATTCTATTTTATTTTATTTTATTTTATTTTTTTTTTATTTTATTTTATTTTATTGTATTTTATTTTATTTTATTGTGATTTATTGTATTTTATTTTATTTTATTGAATTTTATTTTATTTTATTTTATTGTATTTTATTTTGTTTTATTGTATTGTATTTTATTTTATTTTATTTTATTTTATTTTATTGTATTTTATTTTATTTTATTTTATTTTATTTTATTTTATTTTATTTTATTTTATTTTATTTTATTTTATTTTATTGTATTTTATTGTATTGTATTTTATTTTAATTTATTTTATTTTATTTTATTTTATTTTATTATTTTTTTTTTTATTTTTTTTTATTTTATTTTCAAATTAATGTTTCTATATAATCTCTTGATTACTGCGTTATAACAAATTGCATATAACATCTATTCTACTATTTTTCTGTGCTTATTAAATATTATTATTTTCTCTTTACTATTTTTTTCGTTTTCTTCATATTTTTTTCTAAAGTAAAACTTTTATAAGTACAAAAATATGTTTTTTTTATATTTTGAGTGCTATTTTTAATTTTACCTATATACATATGTTTTTCAACCGTTAATTTCATCAATATTGTGCTTTCATAGCACTTGGTTGCAATTCGTAAAGCTCTCAATTATCGTAATAGCAAGTTAAGCTTTCAACTGAGCTTTCGATTTTCTTTAATATTATAGAAATATTTATTTGGCACCTTTTAGAGCTTTCAGTTGGTGTTTAAATTAATTAATAATCTTCTTTGAAAAATATTTTAACGGTTTTAACATTAAATTTGTGCTAATTAGTTGAGAATTTTTTTTATTTCACCGCAATATCAGCTCTAAATTGTGACTAAATAAAAAGTGTCCATTTAGCTTTAGAGCAAATATATAATTTTTCAAACAAAAAAACTTTATATTTAACATTTTTTAACATTATTTTGTTTTTGGAACTTCTTCGTGCTTTTGTCAAAATTTACAAGCCACGGCTTTTTTAGGTGCCGTAAGTAGCTTTTGAAAACCAAGAGCTTTTTAAGTGCAGCTACTTTGTGTGTCTGACTGCGTGTGTGTCTGCGCTTCGTAGCCAATTCTTTTACAACTACAAAAAAGGTAAAATATTCAAAATAAAATCAAGCGCTAGGTCTACTACAAAAGCTGGGTAAGTATATAACTAGGCGCGCAAAAGTAGGCAACGATGTCAGTATTATTTTTTCTTTTTGCTAAACATAAAGCTGTTACTCTTTTTCAATAATTTTGGACGACCTTGACTTATTTTTAAATATTTTTTTAGTTTACTATTTCATTTTGCTTTTGTTGTTGCTTGGTTTTGACCACTGAGGTAGGGCTATTGCGTTAACTATTGCTCATTTGTTCTTTGAGTAATACTTTTTGTTATTGACATTGTGTTCTACTACTATTTTTAAATACTGTTATGGCAAAAAAATACAAAAAAATAAAGAAAATAATTAAGATTTCACATTTTTATTTTAATAATTTCTTTTTGTTGTTTTTGCAAAATATTTCATAGTTTTTCTGCAAAGATTTGTGACATCCAACACAGTAACAAATGAAAGAACAACTATTTCTAAGTAGTAACAGTAAATTAGGTTTTGAGTATGCAAAACTGATGCTAACGGGAATGTGATTTCCATATAAAAAAATAAAATAATACAACTATTACAATTAATCTTCCAACTGCTTGATAAACACAAATAAAAGTAAACTGCCGTTATGTAATGGCGCCGCTAGCTCAGCCACACGTACGTCAAGTACAGCTGCCTTCCCACCACGCAAACAATCCTTATGAATACTACCGTCAAATACTTTGTTACGCAACAATTTCCACCTTCCGTAATTCAGAGAACGCGCGTCACGCTTAGCTGGTCAAACGCTTGCTGGCGAACTCTTGCAACTTCTGCAGCGCCAATGTCTTATTGATCTCGACGAGGTCGCGATTATATTTGGCCGCCTGCAGCTGCACCTCGAGTATCTTCATGCGCATCAGATGCTCTTTGCTCTGCATCTCCATGAAGACGCGCATTTCCGGTGTGCTGTTGGCCGATGCACCGACGCCAACACCATTACTGGCACCCACCGTTGCGTTGGCTGTGTTAACTGTCGACGCATTGCCGGCGGCCGCGCCATTCATGGACAAATCGTGTAAGACCTCCTCGCCATTGGCGCTGCCACTCGAACTGCGCGGACGCTTCACCAGCGGCTGATCATCGCTAGGTGACATTTGTTGTTGTTGCTGCTGTTGATTATGTTGCTGTTGATGCTGTTGTTGTTGTGCGGCAGCGGCGGCAAAGTTATTCTGTAAGGCAGCGGCAGCAGCAGCAGCGGCTGAGGGAAATTGTCCGGTACGCAATGCATTCAAGGCTTCTAATGTAGCGGAGATGTTGCTCATGTTGAAGGCGGGCTGGAAGGCGCCCATATCGCCGGCGCTACCACCGACCGCAGCGCCACCGCTGACACCGTTCTGTGAGAGATAGCTGGCATTGGCGAGTTCGCTGGCCGTCGCCATATTGCCGCCAGGACTGTGTAGGCTGACGCGTTCGAGGTCGTGATGTGCACCCAAGCGGCTGTGGCTCGGCGAGGAGGAGGACAAGCGGCGTTCACCGAGCGCCAATGAATCGTTGTGTATGTTGGTGTCGTTGAAGGTCTCATTGGTCTCCTCCTTGATATCGACATCGCAGAGCTCCTGTGGTGGCGTGCGACTGCTGTAAAGAGGAAGACAAAGACGAATACTTAGTTTATGGAATCAAATAAAGAATGTGTGCGGTCTTAATAGGAATCGCAGTTTCAAATTTGTTATGATTTTCGGTTCTACTTACTCATCCATATCGTGATCATCCTCGCCATTCTGTTCATCCTCGCGATACTCATAGTCCTCCTCGAGCGCCAACGGTATCTTTGAGTAGTCAATGCCATCTAAAGCTTCTGATTTACAGGCTTTCTTTGCCTCTTGCATGAATTCCCACACTTCGAATGTGAATGGTGATGGCTTCTTACGATCGGCAACCTCAGCACCGAATCTGGCTAAACGATTGTTGTAGTCCAATATTTCGTTACGCGTACAGGCTGTAAGCCAAAAATTAAATATTTTTATTAAAATGCTTCCAAAAGACGTTAATCGAATTACATAAAATGAAATAGACGCAAGATTCAAGCACAAAGCTAATACGATTTATTGCAATAAGTCAGGTGGATTAAACAAAGTAGCAAATCTGAAACAAAAACCTACATTTTTTTGCATTTTTCGAATTCTACTGTAGTTATTACAAGTAGTTTTTTTTTACTTTATTAAATCGTATGTCAAATCTAGCTCTTATTCTCTCTCTCACTCTTGCTATATCTCTCTCTTTCATTATCTATCTCCTCAAACTCACCTTTCATGCGCCGCCATTGCTCCTTCAACCGATTACACGTACGATCTGTTCCAAATTGGCTTGAGAATTTCTGATGTATGATCTTCCAGGCTTTATTCTTTACCGCCGTCAGCCCTGCATCGAGTCTTTTATTTTCTATAATACGCATATCCTTGCGACACAAGTCGAGCAGAAATTTCTTCTCTTGATGATTCCAATTCTGTGTGCGTTCACGCTTTTTATACATATTCATGGCTGGACTGTTCATGTACTGTTGCATTTCTGTTGATAAAAATAAGAGAAATATATTTTAATAAATGAAGATCCATTAATTAGAAATAAAGTATCTAAACCAAGATCTTCAGATTTTGATATAAAATGTCTAGGTTTCATCATATTGATGCTTCGTGGTATATTGATTGAGATTTAAGGAACCCTGCAACAAAGCTTTGCTAATATGCTCTAGTATTTAATTTAGAAGTAAAGGGAAACACTTCGAATTTCATGATGAATCAATATATCCAAGATTCTTATGATAGTATATTTGATATAATACCGCAAAATTTGGAAAATATTGATAACCACGAATATTGACGATGATCATCTATGACATCGAAACTTCAAGACATTCTAAAATGCTAAAGTTTAGATAAATATCGTCTCATAGTGAGTGAAACCTAAGCAAAAGACCTTTATAACCTCTTTGTGGATTCAACATGAAGCTTTCTGATTATTATTTCTTAATTTTAGAGCCAGCTGAAGACTGATTTATATTTCACGAACTAAATATTCTGGTATTAATTTGGAAATAATTGGGTTTTTGATGTTGAATCTCTGACCTATATTGTTCTAGAGGGTTCTTTTGGTTATAAAATTCCCGTTAACTGTATGCTTACCTCCTTTTATATCAACTCCTTCCAGCAAATTGTGATTACTGTTCTGCCAATTGACGGCGAGTTTCATGAAAGCCTCCAGATCGGTGGCCGTATATTGTTTATTAACCTGGAAAAGAAGAAGAGGAAAATTGTAAGTAAAATTGAATTTGAATTAAGTATTTAGAGAAATATTTGATTAATATTTAATATTTAAAGTAGCGTTTTGATTATTTAAAGTAATTTATTAAAATTATTTCTTATGACGTATTATAGTTGAGATTATCTGAAAACTGAGTATCTTCGGTTTCACTTCAATGCAAATACGATCAGCAGTCGTCAGATATTGTGGATCTTAGCTTGTCAGATATTGTGGGTCCATTCGCTCTCATATTAGGACCTTGGTGCCGTTCGAAAGTATGCGATTTTAATATTTCTGGTAAAGTGATTTAACTTGATTTTATTAAGTTTTGAATTTTATGTGTAGTACTTTTGTGGACTCAAAAAAATATTACTTGACTTTGAGGTTATAAAATTGGAGGAGTAAGAGCTGAATAACATTCTGCGCAGTTTTAAATAAAGATAGATAAATAAGGGAGACACAAAAAATTGAAAAGCTTTTGCGAATTATTCAGCTTAGTAATAAGTAAAAAATATAATTATTTCTGGATATCATTTTTTGACATGTTTGAACTGCTTATTATGTAGTGCTTAGTTTAAAATTAAAAAAATAACCAATTATTGTTGAGTGACAGTTGACTTGAATAAAGCTTGGTATTAAGGAATCATCGATCCCATAAAGTTTTGCGAATCATTGTTGTATAAAAACGCTATACAGGCATTTAATTGTACTTAAATAAAGTTTATAAAGGCGTACATGATCCCACTTACATATGCAAGAAACGTCAAACCATAAAATTTTATTAATTATTTAGACTCGAAAATTCAATGAACTCAAAAATAAGGAAAATAAAAAATAATAATAAAAAAGTAGAATAAAGCAAAAAAGCACAAGATTTACAAAGGAAAAAATAATGAAATAAAAAAAAAGAAATAAAAAAAAATAAAAAATAAATATAAATAAATATAAAATATTAATAAAATGTACAGATTCACAAAGAGAAATATTAAATTTATCATAATTTTTTTTTTAAATTAATTTGTTATTTATTTATATGTCAATTATGTAATTGTATAAAAATGCATTCATTAAAAAATATATGCAAAAGAGTCTAACCACATGTCAGTTCTATAGTATTTAGATCTACATACATATGTATAAACCACATATTTGATAACCAATTAAATGCCACCGTCTCAACCTCATACAACTAAGCTAACCGCAGAGAAAAAAATCTCATAAATAAAACAACAAATCGCGACCAGTTCGTTAGAATCGTTCTAAGTGCTTTTAGCAAGAGACTCGCAGCTGATTGGTTAGTTTGTTTAGACGATTGAGTTTACTTACGCGTATTTATACGTATTTTATTATTAGTAGCAATATACATACATACATACCATACATGCAAACATACATACGAACAAAGGCGCTTGAATCTATTTAAATGCGCTTATGTACGGCTGAATTAATTTCGAGAAAGCGGCCATTTTGTTTATAACAACGAATCGTAATGTATTTTAATACTTAATACTTTTCTGCTATTTGACCATTTTTTAACAGCTTCCATTAATTGAAGGCTTTCAGTTGAGTATTTTTGTTTAAGAAGGAGGAGGAGAAAAAAACGTAAAAAAAAATAATAGAAACTCATAGTGAAAGCATTACAACAGACACACACACTCATATATGCATATGTATTTATGTCTGTATAAGCACTTCGCCCATAAGTGTTGATATAAAAAGGCAAAATAGAACACTTGAAAATAATAAAATAATTCAAAACAAATAATGCATGTCATTATAAACCATACGCGAGTACATTAAAGCAGCTACAACAACACACATATGAATCTGCATACACACACATCCATTTTATGGCATGTAAATTTTCGTTTTCGGCATACAATGGCACTCAATTATTTGAGAAGAGAGGAGCAGCAAAAAAATCGAAAAAGCAACAAACACCCATAAATTCTCGCATTCAATAATTTTGATTCTTTTCATCTTTTATCCATTAAGCGGCGTATGACGAATAAGGCCGTTGGACTTGGCGGGTTGGGCTGACGGGTTGGCTGGTTGGCTGCCTGACAGACGCATGAAGTAAGCTTACTTACTTAAGCAGTTGAATGACTTTTGTTGTTAGTAATATTGTTGTTGTTGTACGTTTTTGTGGGGGTAAACGGGTTACAGCGTATCTTGAAAATACATATAGATCAATTACATTGTTTTTTTGCATCCTAAATGTATACTAGGAGTTATTACATTAAGTAAAGCAATATGCGCCTAAAAGTGTGCTACAATATAGTTGGCTTTCTCGAGATATCGTTCTCCACAGGCAAAGCAAGAAGTTTTATGCTCTCGAACCTGAAGTGTTGTTGTAGTTACTACTCATAAGAACTATCTTGTACTGATGAAATCAAGATTTTCCATGGATTTGCGTCCCTTTCGTCGAGGAAAATGAGGTTAGATTTCAGACACTCGGTTCAAAAGATATCTATTAGGTCTACAACTTTGTTTCCGCCGTTTTTTTTTTTTGTAAATTTAAGGTTTTTTTTTCAATTGGTACAGCCTCGCCGCGCCGTACGTATCCGAAAGCATTCGATGAGCCTCAGACGCACTTTTCTTGGAATTAAAAAAGAAAAGCAAAATTTCCCGAAAATGTCGAGAATTCGGCTCAAAAAGTGACATTTTCAGTGGAGAATAAGTTTGGGATGCAAGCAGATCTCTACAAATATTTTGTTGAGCATTTTGTTTGGGATCCAAATGTCCAAGATCGATATAAAACGATTTAATCGATTTAATCGACCAGTGCTTGAACCTATAGACATCTTTTCATTCGACATCATTTCAAATTTTGTTTTTTTTTTTTTTTTAATTTAGAACAAAATAAACGAAATTTGTTAACGAATAAATTAACGATTAAAAAATAAATAAAATCACAGTTTTTATAAAAAAAATATGTTCTATATTTTAAAATATTTTTTAAATTGTTGTCGATGACAACTTTACTACAGACGACTGTCTGCTCAATTTATGCTAGCAAAAAATTACTAAAAAGCACACATTATGCCGCCATCGCATCTCAACAACTTTCGTCCGCCATTTTCTTTCACCACCATTTAATTTTTTATTAATTTTTTTTGTACATTTCTTATTATAATTTATTAATACTTTATTAAATTTGTTTTTTTTCAACGAAATTGTGTGATTTAAAATTCACTTAATGCCGCAGTCATTATGGTCAGCGTTCCAGACATTCCACTGCATAACACAATTCATTCGATTGGGTGATTTGTGTACTGACAGTTCAAGCTTTTAAATGCTGCCCGGTATATACCCCCTCCAACACCCCCAATCAATATAATACATTAATGCCTCCCTTTATTTTTTATATGTACTTACAATATATGTATGTTTTTGTTGTTGTTGTTTTGTCTTTTAAAACATGCCATATTTTGCATATGAAATGGCGCATTATTGATTGTAAATTTAATGAAATCGAAAATTATACAAAAATGAAGCACGAAAGCACAAAAGGATTAAATCACACACATGTCAGTTTGTTTTTGTATGTGTGTGTGTTTGAAATTTAAAATGAGTAGCTGTGAAATTTTCGTTTACCACATATCTTCATATAAATTATAAAGCAATCTTAAAACATCAAGACGCTCTTTTTTTTGGTTTTTGATTGCCTAACCCCACTGACGAGCGCACAACAGTGTAGTCATTTCGATCTTTTCGTCAGTCGTTGTGTTGTGTTGTTGCTTTCTTTGTTGCAGTCATTTGCGCTGCGTTGATTGGTCGTTCGGCTAGCCGCCGTTATGAACATCTGTTTTCGATATTGAATTGTTTTTGTACTCCAGACAGCCATGCCAACTAACATACAGTTCAATTAAATTAATACAATAAATTAGCGTACGATTTGGTTGGGAAATTGATTTTTTTTTCACCCGAGCTATGCATATGTTTAATATGTGTTTTGTGAAGTGATTGTGGCATGATTGAAACCATTTTACCAAATGTTAGAAACCGGCGAGCATTCCCATTACTTCAAAGGAAGTGAGTAATGGCGAAGCAATTAATGATTATGAATTTGAAGTATTCAATAAATGTAGTGTGAAGCGAAGGGAGAAAATAAAATTGGATTTTTTACAAATGTTTGGGCGTGGACCTATGTACATTTTAAAGCAATTTTACTATAATGCTAAAAATAATTTTAATGAATTAATTATTATTTTTTTTTTTTTTTTTTCAACAAAAACAAAAATAAATTAATATTTTTTTTTAATTTTATTATATAGTCATATAAACCCAAAAATTATTTAACTATCTTTAGATTTTTATTTATTTAATATATTTTAGCATTTATCGTGAAATTTTCTCGAAGATCTTTCGAGAGTTTCTCGAGTTCTGATAGTTGAGTAGTTTGTATAGATTGCTATAGCTTCTTAAATGTACACTAAGCAAACTATAAATTATCTTATATGTTAAATTACTTAACATTGGACAATAATAGTTGCTATATAACAAGAACAAAGTTCTATAAGTTCACCGAGCTATATTTTTAATATAGCTCTATACCTCTGGATATAGTTCTATACCTCTGGATAAGACTTTTGTAACTTTATAGATTAGTATCAACATTTTATTAGTACTACACCTGTGTGCACTTCAAGGTTCCCAATTATTTTCTTTCCTTCTTTATATTTCCCTCACTCATCTTCCATATTCCTATAAATATCAGTTAGGTCAGTGTCTAACCATTAAAAGAAAAATCTTGTCATCATTTATTCATATTTTTCAACCCACCATTAGTCTCTGTGATATTTTAAAGTTTAGGCTTGTTGAACAAAGTAAGTTCTTTTAAGTAGTTTTAGTTACCGAAAATAAATATTACTTTCTCACATGTATTTGGAGCAGTTGGTCGACTCTTTAGACACGCGATAGTTAAAAAAAATTCATAAATGGAAAACAAAAACAAAAATATTATACTTAAAATGCCTAAAAAATATTGTGGTAAACCGCAAGCAGTGTCTGTTATTATCTTATAATAGTATACCTTACAGGAATTTTTTTTTGTACGAAAGTTCACAAAATTACTGAGGAACTATTGACCACATTATTTGATAAACTTTTATTGGGGTTTTACTATAAAGAAAGCTGATAGCATCGATAGAATATTAAAGCGCTGTGTGAAATCTATAAAGTCAAGGCGATTCTTTTTTTATTTAGGGCTTTCAAGATTAAAGAGAAATTCGTTAAGAGATGCTGCTTTGAAAGTTTACTTAAAAAACGGTTTTCTAAGTACTACCTTAGGTATACTTAGAGTTAGTTGAGTTTCCTAATATTTTAATTTATTTTTTTTATTCGAATTATTAACTTCTACTTTATTCAAAAATATCAACAAATCACGCAATTTAACGACTTTCACTTCGAAAACAAATTTAATGAAAGTAAAGTTATATTAGAAAGAAAAAAGGAAAAAGTTACAAATGGCTAAACAATTTTGTAATTCATAAATTATGTATGTACATATATGTACCTAACTCATATGTCCCATTTTGTATTGCCTTTAAAAAGAGCTGCTACAACAACAAAAAACATGTAGTTAGTTATAAGCACAATGACACTTGACCTCACAATTATCGCCAGCAAAGTACTTGAGAGCACAACACCAACACAATATTTTTGAAAAACATAAAACTTACTGCAACAACAACTACAATAACAATAATAATACATGAAAAGTTACCAAAAACGAGCGTCGAGCCAGAGTCAGTGACAAGTCAACAGGCGACAGCATTTCATAGTGACACCCACACAACTGGCACTTGGTAGGCACTGCTGGCGAGCAGAAACAGAAGTTTACAGGAGCACAATTGGAAATTACAAACAGACATATTTATGTATGTACACATATTTGGGAGCACAGCACATATGACGCTGCGAGATAAAGTGGGTGAAAATTGTAATTACAAACTATGCGATCTAGCCCAAACTAAAAGCTACTAAATGGCACATATGTACATACATACATACTTCACTGTAATAGACTAACAGTAGTGTGTGAATATACATAACTAAATGCATTTGTGTGGGTCGAAGATAAATTGTGAAGTTGTCACTTAAAAATGCTGTTAACCAAAAACACAAAAAAAATAAAAAAAATAAAAACAAAATACAAAAACTTACAAAAACACCAAAAAAAAAATAAAATAAATTATAAATACTTACAAACAAATTTGTCCGACTACTTAATGTACGAAGAAAAATGCGTAACCATTAAAAACAACGGTGTATGAAAGCATATAGCGGTGCTAAGCAACAGATAAAATATACGTAATGCATTAAGTGTTTGTATTACGCATAGCTACAGTAAAACAAAAAAATTAAAAATATATTTTTGTCAATTTGTATTTAAGCACACACCGTTAATTCAAGCAACAACTGTTTTTTGACATTTTTTTTTTTAATTTTTCCTTTCAAAAATTTTGCGTGCTCAGTTCCTTTTACTGTGCTTGTTGTCGCCAGGGTCGCGACACATGCGTACTTGTAGCAAATTTATTATGATAATTACAAGTGAAATAACAATAAAAAAGCATAACTTAGAATTGTGGAGCTAGCAAAAGAAAAAATACCACAAAAAAATAAAAAATTCAAAATGTATAAATAAACTAAGCTCGTATCTGTAGCTAAAAACAAATGTCATCGAACTGTCGTAAGTGTTGCGGCATTAACCATAATGAGATATACCGCATACTACAGTCAAATACATGTGTATATATACATACATATGTACCGAATCATGTATGTACGCTCGTAACACTTAAGTTCAAATAGCAGTATGCTATTTAGTATTTCAATTTGCTGATAGGCAAATTCTATTTGCATGTGTGAGGGTATAGGAAGACAGTGGGTCATTTGCAAAATGTTGTGACTAGAAATTAAAAAAAAAATTTTAAAAATCGTGTGATGATTTATTTTATTTTATTTTATTTGATTTTATTTTATTTTATTTTATTTTATTTTATTTTATTTTATTTTATTTTATTTTATTTTATTTTATTTTATTTTATTTTATTTTATTTTATTTTATTTTATTTTATTTTATTTTATTTTATTTTATTTTATTTTATTTTATTTTATTTTATTTTATTTTATTTTATTTTATTTTATTTTATTTTATTTTATTTTATTTTTTATTTTGTAATTTGAATATTTATTTTGTAATTTTGTATGAAATACAAATTATGTAATCAAAAAAATTCTAAGTAATTAATGAAATTCAAGTTTTCTAAGCTAACTGAAGTGCTTGCTAAGCAAAATACATACAAATAAATAAAAAATAAACTCAACCATATACTCTAAGTGATGACATAAATTTGTAACTGAAATGGGCGAGATGTCAAGCTTTTGAAAGAGCGCAGCACTTCAAATGAAGTTCTACACTATAGAAATATAAAAAAACTAAAGACTTTAATAAAGAATAGCATAGAATAAACGCCAGTCTTGAGAAATATATAAAAGAAAACTGAAGTGTCAGCTTTAAAGTAAGAAGCATTGAAATAATACATAAATTGGACTTCGACGTTGAGCAATTAGCACCATATTGAGTAATGTAATGATTACGTGTCTGCGCTGGAAAGTACTAACTTATGATGATATCAATTCAAGGAACATATACTGACACAATGCGCTAAGTTTAGTTTGATATTCTATATTTTTATACACAATATCAATTCGAAGTATTCAGTATTAATTTAATTACGCAGAACCAATTCAATAATGCAATGTGGGTTGCTAGGTCTTCAATAATGATGCAATACTATGAATTAATTGAAAATAACTAGTATTTAGTCATAATTATTTTTAAAATTGAATACAGATTAGAAGTGTTGAATGTTTATTTAAAGTGCTCGCAACTACTGTATCATATAAAATGGCTTCTACTTCATACTCAAAGTACTTAATTCGATTTAATTAAATAGCAAAGTACTTTAATTTATTTAAGGAATTCCTTAAAGTACTGAATAAATTTTTGAGACTATTATTTTTGTATTTAATCTCTTGGTATCAAATGGACTTAATCTAAAAATAATTTGAAGTACTTATATCTAATTACTTGGGATAATATTCAGATTACTTGATATGACTTCAGCGCAGAATGTATTCAAAATTAGTTTAAGGTACTTTGATTATGAACTGATTACTTTTATGAAAAATCCAACTTTTCTCTTTTGAAAATATAAATACTGTTTGTAAGAAACTCTGCAATAATTCAAAGTAATCAGTATTGAATTAGCAGTAACATCAGTTTCAAGTACTCAATATTAATTAAATATACTGGTTGTAACTTCGATGCACTCTTTAAGTGGCTGAAAAGTATATTATATTTATATAAGACAAGCAATACTCCGTAATAATTTAAGTCCAGAGTAATTAATATTAATTCCAAGTACTTAGTGTTGATTGCAGAGTATTTAAAATAGATTAAATATTTTAAAATAGATTTTAAGTACTTAAGTAGTTAGTACTTAATTTAAGTATTGTGTAAATAATCGTAGAGGTAATTATCGGGTAATCAATATGAATTTTTTAAATCTACTATTTGTAAAAAATACTAAAATTTTAGTCTAATTGGCAAAAATCCTATATGTAATCGAAATTTAATTTAAGTATTTACAAATGTACTTAAATACTTGTATGAGTAAATATGCATTAATTTGTGTACAGTTAGTAGTTCACTGACATTACTGCCGATTGCAAACAAAAGCAACACATAAACATATTTACATACTTAAATAAAGTGAAAAGTGCGGCTAATAGCGTCGAAATATGGCCAAAATAATTAAAGTGGCTGTGGAGTACATGAATATGTATGTACAAGTATGCACAGACATTTGTATGTAAATACCAAAATTGCGTAGACGCAGTGAGGCGAGCCCGGCTGGCCAAAATAGGTGATGAATGAGTAAGCGCAAGCGCGCATGCGCGTAGGAACGGCGTTTACACGAGGAAGTGCGACTGTATGAGCACAGTCAGAGCTGTGCGCTGACAAACGGGCGTGTACTAAGCGAACGTGCGCCAAATTAGAGTAGGTACACAATGGACTGACTAAAAAAAAAAACTTATAAAAGCAGCAACAACAACAGCTACTAGCAGAGTTAGAGGTAATGTGGGCAGCCGAAAAAATAGAAAAAATTGCAATTTTGGCTAAAAATCTCAGCGTTTTGCAACTAAACGCAGTTGCATGTAGTACAATATATATGTATATAGATCGGTGAACTATATATTTATATGAATGTATGTGTCTCGTAATAGTTTTGAGTGTGTGTGTGTGTGGGTATGAGTGTGCACATATATTTTTTGCGTCTGACAGTTGTGACCGCAGCTGTGAAATTTAAGCTGGCATGCACAAATCTGTGACAACTATAACACACAATACAACAAAAACAAAAAAAAACAACAACTAAATCACCTTAGGTGTAGCAGCAAGCAGGCAACAACAGCAAATTTCTAATTGTAAAGTTAGAGCCGCTGCAAAAAAAAAGTGAAGAATAAAACCAAATTTTGCCGCAATAAAGGAAATTCGGTCTGTAAAATAAGTAACCAATGTCCGCCTTTTGGCAAGCAGCCACCAACAGTTAACAAATAAACAAACACAACAACACTAACAATTATTGGCATTATTACTAGCGCGATAACAATGGCAAAAAAGTGACAACGCTTATAGCAAATGGCAAGAACGACAACAACAACAACAATTGCTCTACAGAAGGTGGCAATTGGCACTTGGTATATTGCAGCTAAATGCGAGTGTGCGCCATAAAGCAGTAACAGCTGGCCATAACAATAACAACACTCGCACACAACTGCGCAAGAATGCTGCCTTACGAGTCACTCACACCGTTAGTCAGTCAGTCAAGTCAAGTCACTCTGTGTCTACTATATTGTTGACGTTGAGTTTTTCCTTTTTCGTTTTTCCTTAGTTATGTTTTTGTTGTATGTTTGTACGTTCAAGTTACATGTGTTCGCTTTCCATTTTACGCATGCAGATTGTCAGCTGACAGCTGTCGAATTCCAGGAGAGGTTTTGTTGTGTCTTTCTTTTTTAAGTTAAGATTAGTTACTCATGCTATGACCTACATATTTACATAGATATGTAAGTCTGTCATAATTTATACCCCTATACTAACTTATAACCTTTCTATACATACATACGTTCAGTTGAGGAAATACCTTTACTTATCTTAATTACTTATCTTCATTTCTAATGCTAATCGATACTGTCAAAAATATTTGTTTAAATTAAATTAGTAGTTTAAGTTACGTTAAGTTAACTTAACTTAATAGTTAAAGTTACGTTAAGTTAAGTTAACTTAATTTAGTAGTTAAAGTTACATTAAGTTAACTTAACTTATTACGTTATGTTAAGTTTACTTAACTTAGTAGCTAAAGTTACGTTAAGTTAACTTAATTTAGTAGTTAAAGTTACGTTAAGTTAACTTAACTTAATAGTTAAAGTTACGTCAATTTGAGTTAACTTAGTAGTTAAGGTTACGTTAATTTAAGTCAACTTAACTTAGAATTTTAAGTTACGTTAAGTTAACTTAACTTAGTGGTTTAAGTTACGTTAAGTTTTCTTAACTCAATATATTAAGCTACATTAAATTACTTAACTCAGTATTTTAAGTTACGTTAAATCGACTTAACTTAACTTAGTAACTCAGTTCAACTTAATTTAACATGGATAACGTTTTGTTTCAACTTCAATACTACGAAGTCAGTTCGAAATCAATCGATCAATTTGCAAAACGAATTTTAATAAATAAATTAAAGATTTCACAAAAAATAAAGCTTTAAAAAGCTCTGAAAGCTTCAAGCTCTGCAGCCCTTTTCCATTTTTATGGCATACATATCTCTATTTAAATGAAATGTGCTTAGTTTAAGTACTCTAACTTCGCCAATTCTATATAGTACCTTTACCGTAGCGGTGTTAACTTTGAAGTTCTACATTTTTTTTCTGTGTTAGCATATTAATAACGCGAGAATGAAGCACGGAGCAATACTTAAATGCGTCTGGCAGCAATCAATCTGAATTCGAACAATTAATGCGGCTAGTGATTATGAGTATTTCAACGAGTTTACTTTATACTTATTGTTGTTGTTGTTGTACTTTATATTTTCGGTATTTTTGTTATTCTTCTACTTCAGCGCATATACAAACACTTCAAATGAATAATAAGAAAGATATTATGGGGAAATTTTCAACTTTAACTGCATGCTTAGTTGTGGCTATTTGCCTTACGGAGCTATAAAGTCGTTGTTTTTGTTTTTTTTTTTGTAAATTTATATATTTTTGGCAGCTTAGTTGCGCCATCACTGCCAGATAAATCAAATGAAATTTAATAACAAATAGCCGAAAACTAGCGAGAGAGCGAAAAAACGTATAAACGTTCAAATTCAATACTTAAGTAAAGTACTTTGATGTATAACATACATAAGTACAAATGATTGTATGTATGAGTGTGTGTGTGTGTGATTACTCAAGTATTTGTGTAAGTAAGTCGAGGTGAATAAGTAGGTATGGCAGAAAATATACAACAAATCATTGTGTGATGCGATTAAATATCAAAAAAAAATATAGAAAAAAATTACAAAAAATTAAACAACAACAAAAATATAAAAAAAAAATCAAAAATAAAACAACAAAAAATACAATTGCTGTAAATACTTACGTACTTACAGAAAAACCGAAAAGAATCCATCAAAATCAGCTAAGTGAAAGACGTACATATGCTTCGTTGTTTGTATTGTTATGGGTGTGTGTGCGTGAAAAGACACAGGTTGTAGCAATGAGAATTTTTAGCTTTAGCATTTTCGGGTTTGAAAGATCAACGAAATATTTAAATAGAAATTAAACAATAATCAAGCAAGTGCCCAATGTGTATTGTTGTAAAATTACAACAACCGCCGTGAGTTTGTAACGTCTATTGAAGCCATCAAGGCATCGATCAACTTTGGAGTATTTCATTTTGCGGTTATTTGAATACTTACATAAATACTTATGAACTTTACTAAGCTCACATGTATCTATGTATGTATGTATGTGTAAATGCATGTACATATGTGTGTGTTAATGCGCGTAACTCAACTCTTTTTTACTTTAAATGGCAACCGAAGTAAGTGTAGAAGTGGTAAATACGCGTAATGTACGCAATGGCCAGAGACGTAATCACTCTACATACATATATACGCACCCACCATCAAATCACCAAATTACTAAGTCGTTTGGGTGAAAGACAAAAGCGTTCAGAAATTTTCGATTTTTTTATTTTTTTTTGTGATTTTTTGGTTTGGTTGTGCCGCAAATGGCTTAAAAAGCCGCAAAAACAAACTGAAAGCAACAATGACTAATGAAAAATTATCATAGTGAAAGATGTTGCTTGAGAAGTGAGTCGGCGAGTTGGCTTAAGTGTAGTAAGCACAGCAACAACAACAATAACAATATTTAATGTGTATAGTAACCCACATCAAATAGCAGTCTTTTATAAATTATCGATTTTTTTTTCGAAAATTTTAAGACAAGTACTTCTTAATTTTTTTGTTTGTCTAATATTAGAATTTCTTTTTCTTCACTTTTTCTTATAACTACTTTTTTTGTTTTTTTTTTTTTTTAACTGTCGAGTGGTGAAAAAGTATCCGTGTTCTGCTCCGCCTTTCATTTATTGCATTAGCAATAATTGTTCGAGTTGGCTTATAAGTTTTGTGCCCACAAATTGTTGTTGTTGTTGTAACCACTTCATTTAGTAACGGTTATTAATATGCTTTCATGTTACATGCAACCTTGTATAGTTCTTTCTGGCATGCTCAAGTTATTCTAAAAACTTTGGGTACAGTTATAACTGTAAATAAAGTGAAGTTGAAACAATTAGATTTAAGATAAACTCTAAATAACACGCTTTATATAAGAGAGATGCTGAGAGAGAGTTCCGCGGCAATCGGTACTATGAACCCCAATGGATTCGAATTTTTATCCCAACAAGGATAAGAGAATTTGTTTGATACAACATAATTTAACTTTGATAGGTATATATCTCGAAACATATTTTCTATAACAATAACATTAACAACAACAACAAGTTGAGTACTTTTTTCTATATTGTCTAATGAACATTTATTTCCGACGGTAGATCAAGTTAGATTAGCTAACGATCAAACTTCAGAATTCGAACGGACCAGACTTGTTGGATTAAATTAGAAAGGAGACCTGCGAAGTAAGATTCAATATTTTCTTAAAATAGCTGAAAGAATAAATTGAAATGGAGGGCCTAACTTCTCACATGTCTTCGAGATCAAAATTTTCATATTTTTTCGAGATAAAAAATCACTGTTTAAATATTGTCGACTGATCCTTTATTTTCAAGATCTCTTAATGAACTTGTTCTCTAACGATTTATATTATTAGTCTAAGGAAAGTTTGGGTATCCCTGTATAAATTCACTATCAAAGTGATTACTCGTCAAAGCCTGAAAATAAAGTGCTGACCGATCTAACTAGAGATAATTATTTTAATGACGACCGAAACTGTCTACCATACGACGACATCCATCGAATTATTGTAACAGTAGGATCCGAAGGCAATTCTGAGCATTCGAGAGACTATCAGCATATAGAAAGAAAAATGTCAAGATCCTTAGAAATGAAAGGATGTTTATTTAAAAGAATTGTAGTCAAGATATCCAAAGAAACAGAAAAAAGAGAAATGTTATAGGAAATATACCGATAAAGCTCTCTCTTACCTAAAACTACTGCATATCCTTCCTAGATTCTCCTCCAAAAACTTACGTTATGAACTTTAAATTATATTAGTTTTAGTTTTCTAATATGAGATGTGACTCATTTCTGATTACTAACTAGTTCTTGAGCACTCAGTTCCACAAACATATTGCCATATAAGAGCATAAACGTACATAAAGTGTTCAGGTATTTATAGCGTAAATTTGAACCAGAAACAATGGCAAATTAGCACCAAACTCTACATATAAAGGGTGATTTTTTAAGAGCTTGATAACTTTTTAAAAAAAAAAACGCATAAAATTTGCAAAATCTCATCGGTTCTTTATTTGAAACGTTAGATTGGTTCTTGACATTTACTTTTTGAAGATAATTTCATTTAAATGTTGACCGCGGCTGCGTCTTAGGTGGTCCATTCGGAAAGTCCAATTTTGGGCAACTTTTTCGAGCATTTCGGCCGGAATAGCCCGAATTTCTTCGGAAATGTTGTCTTCCAAAGCTGGAATAGTTGCTGGCTTATTTCTGTAGACTTTAGACTTGACGTAGCCCCACAAAAAATAGTCTAAAGGCGTTAAATCGCATGATCTTGGTGGCCAACTTACGGGTCCATTTCTTGAGATGAATTGTTCTCCGAAGTTTTCCCTCAAAATGGCCATAGAATCGCGAGCTGTGTGGCATGTAGCGCCATCTTGTTGAAACCACATGTCAACCAAGTTCAGTTCTTCCATTTTTGGCAACAAAAAGTTTGTTAGCATCGAACGATAGCGATCGCCATTCACCGTAACGTTGCGTCCAACAGCATCTTTGAAAAAATACGGTCCAATGATTCCACCAGCGTACAAACCACACCAAACAGTGCATTTTTCGGGATGCATGGGCAGTTCTTGAACGGCTTCTGGTTGCTCTTCACCCCAAATGCGGCAATTTTGCTTATTTACGTAGCCATTCAACCAGAAATGAGCCTCATCGCTGAACAAAATTTGTCGATAAAAACATTTCGAACCGAACACTGATTTTGGTAATAAAATTCAATGATTTGCAAGCGTTGCTCGTTAGTAAGTCTATTCATGATGAAATGTCAAAGCATACTGAGCATCTTTCTCTTTGACACCATGTCTGAAATCCCACGTGATCTGTCAAATACTAATGCATGAAAATCCTAACCTCAAAAAAATCACCCGTTATATATATGAACTTAGAAATTATTTGTTGTTAAAGTGAAATAGTGAAATGCGACGGTGGCGGCAAGAAACTCTGGCGTTTGCTGATAAATGCCTAACACGGTGATGAATATGTTTTTTTGCTATTGTTGTAGTTGTTGGTACTTTTGAAGTTATTCACACACACACAGACATATGCACGTATGTATGTATGTAATTATGTATGGTATAATTTAGTGAAGTTAAAGTTGCGGTTTTCTAAAGTTGTCGACCAAATACGTGGGTGTATTTGTGCACATTAGAGCAGCAGTATGTATGTATGTATTTCTATGCATGTAAGTATTGTAAATTAGACGTGTCTGTAAATATGTAGCGCGTGCGTGCATATTTTTTCCATATACCCACTCACTCACTCGCTCACTACCTCACGCTTAAGGCGAATGAACTTGCCTCAAGCACAAAATATTTAAGGAGTGTACCTCATACTTAAATATAACTGTACTATTCGTATATACATATGTATGTATGTATGTCTAAGAAAGTTTTTCGATTCAATTTTGAATTGTATCTAATCTCGACACTTTTTAAGACGCAATGCGAGAGAAAACTGACAAAAACAAAAACAAAAACAATGAGCAACAAAAGTATTTCGATAAACACTCATATTTACATAAACATATATTTACATACATATATAGTACATACATATGTGTAGAAAAAATGCAAATTATGTTTGTAAGGAGTTGATGGAAAAGGTTGTAGGTGCTGTGCGATGATCTTTGCGATAAATTTTATGTATATCATGCGATAATTTTATATACATCGCTGTATACATATGTAAATTATTATTTTTTTAGAAAATTTTAAAATTCAGTTTAACTGATTTGCTTGTGAATAGCAACAGAAATTCAAATGTTGATCCGCTACCTAGAAAAGTTTTTGTTAGCTAAGTGCTAGTAATGCATAGAATAATTTTGCATACCTTGACACCGAATATTGCTAATTTTTTGAAGATTTTTCTGCTTGACAACAGTCATTTTGCATTATCTATGCATAAATATTCTTGAAAGTTAAAGTACTAGCGGATTTAAATAGTTCCTATTCAGTTATGACGTCATTTTAGCAAATTATCGCATGCAATTTTGGCTACAAAAATTATTAAGTTCATATTGAGTAAAATTTTTTAAAATGATATGGGCTGATGACGTCATTTTAGCAAATTATCACATGAGAAATTGTCAAAAAATTAAAAAAAAAAAATTCAGAATAAGTGAAATTCAAATTACTATGTATTGGTGACGTCATTTTAGCAAAGTATCGCATGAAAATATGTCTAAAAAAATTAATAAGTTCATATCGAGTAAAATGTTTATAATAATATCGGCTTATTACGTAATTTTAGCATATGATGGCTTGAGAAATTGTCTAAAAAAAATTAAAAAATCCATTGCCAGCAAAATTTTAAAATATTTTGTGTTGATGGCGTCATTTTAACAATAGATTGCATGAGCGTATTTTTGTCTAATAAATTTCGCTAAAAAGTATTACTTTTGTTTTTGGTTGAGTCTCAGCTTGATATTCAACAGATTATGTATTGATGGTATGCTATAAAAGGATTTAATTTTGAATACTTAGAAAAATATGTCTGACTTTAGAAGTTCTAATTCAAAATATAACTGTTCTTATCAGGTTGTAGTAGATATTCGGGTTGCCTATAATAAAAAAAAAATTATTATTTATTTATTACTTTCCTCTCTGCCAGGGTTGCATTAGAGGTTCAGAAAATCCCAAAGTACCCCTCGAACCACCTGTAAATCACAAGAAATTACTAGCAACCGTTAAGATTTCACATCGAATAGGGCAACTTTTTGAAGTCAAGGCCTCTCAACCACTCATTAACTAACTTTAAAATACCCAAACTCACTAAATTATTTTAAGAATTATCTGTAAATTTTAAATTTCATTTATTGTAATTGCCTAACGAGTACCGAGAATGCCAGTGGTACTCACTCAAAGAAGCAGGAAATCATTTATTACAATGTAATGTGCAATAGTTACATTAGACACAGACGAAGTGGAATACCTTGAAGTAATCCTAAAACGTGTGTAAAGTGCTAAAACGGAATTTTTACAATACAATAAGCAATGTGTATGTGTATGAGTGTGTGTGTTTAACTAAGCGTACGTGTTACGTGACCTTGGTCTGTATGGTAGCCGCAATCCTGTTTTTAAAAATTTATACTACAGCTAGTTGAATAAAGACAAATAATTGAAGCCAACTATTCAGTGATGTGGGTGTGTGTATGTGTATATACATGCATATATACATTCGATCTGCTTTAATTTTTCTGGCATTATATTTTATTATATTCTAAGTGACAATAGGTACTTGTATATGTATATGACTCTGAAACCAGTCTTACTAACTAAGCTGCAAGAAAAATAATAAGAGCACGTACTTGTTTATATAAATATCTGTATGTATTTAAATATATATATATATATAAATATGTATATATATTATATATAAAACACTTAAGTGTGCTTTGCTGGTTTTTTATTGGTTATTTAACTAGTTTTATATAGGTATATATACTTCTAGTTATACGCCATATTATTTTATGCAGAAAAAAAAACAACAACAAAAAAACTTGTTAGTAAATATAAAATATATTCATTATTTATAAAGCGCAAATGAAATAGAAAAAATTGTACAAAAAATCACAGATAACAAATCTCTAAGTACCTAGCATAGTTTGTTCTGTTTTTTTTTTTCTATTAAAATTTCCATAAAGCAATAATCACTGTCAAGCTTATGTCATTGTCTTTTTGACACAGAATACCAAGTGATCACACACAAACACAGAGTTATACAGACGCTCATGCTTAGCTTGCTGTTGCTGTTAGTGGGCAGCTGCTGCCCGCTGGCATGCGCACCGCCTCAAAGTGGCTACCGAAACGCGCGATTGCGCAGTCGCACACACACTCACACACATACATACACAAGCACAGCGACTCGGTTGCTAACTAACAAAACATAATATAATTAGAAATAATCATTTGTCAATTTCGATATGATTATTATTTCAACACCGCGCCATAAGCTAACAGCATGGCGTACAACAACAACAACAATAGTAAATATTAGCAACAGGCGTTTTGTGTTTTTAGTAAACGCGCGGGCGTAATATTCATTATTTTCTAGGTGTGTGTGAGTGCTTGTGCGACGTTGGCGCGCAGCTTATGAGCAGAAACTCAAGTACTTACTTGGTACGCGGGTAATTTTGTTTAGTAAATGAATTTTATTGTTAACGGTTAGTGACCCGAATTGCCACAGCCACACAGCCATAGCTAGAGAAATAGCCAAAGCGCTCGAACAATGAGACAGCTTAAACACACACAAGCTGCTAGCTATTGCCAATTGCCACTTTCAATGCGCGTCTAAGCAACGAACAACCGTCCGCCTAACTTTTTTTTTCTGTAGCCGGCAACATTATTACAATTACTTAGAGAAAACTTCAAATGGAACTCGATCGACATTAATTGCGCGTCGGCAGCGCGAGAAGTCAGTCAAAATATATGTAAGAAAAAAAACCTGACACTAGAGAGAACAAGCGCGCAAAAAGGATTGCGTGAAGAAAGAATAAAAAAATAAAAATAAAAAAAATGAAAAAAAATAGAAAAACCGCCAACGCACGCCTACAAGCAAGTAAAACGCCCAACGCATAACTAGTACCATTTTAGCAATAAAGCGTAGAACAAAGCGACAGCTAGAAAGCTAGAAAGTTGGGCGCAAAGTTGCGAAGCGCAAGCGAACCACCTACAACACAATCGTATGTTGAGTACCTACATATGAAGACATACGAACACTGCTGCATGTTTTTAGATAAAATGAGAAATAAAAATACTACAACAACAACAACAGCAACAAACGAAAATAAGATGGATCGATAGATAGCTTAAGCGCGTTGCGAGGCGCTTGAACGCATGAATAGCGCGCTTATGAGGCGGCGCTCATTTCACTGTCATATAAACATATATACAAACACAAGCGCTTAATTACAAGGAGATCATGCGAGCAATACATATAAACATACACACATATATATGTACATATGTATATATCTACATAGGTATCTATAAAGAGCTACATAGCAACCTATTTGTGCCGCATAATGAAATGTTGCTAGCATTTTATATCTTTGTATGCGATCTTAATGTGTTTTCTAAAAGCATAAATACAACAACAAAAACAAAAAAAATAAAAAAAAACTTAGCTATGATCAATGCTTTTCATTTTATGCATTAAAAGTAAAGCAAAGCTCATAAGTGTATGTAAGTGTTGCAAAAAAAACCGCTAATTCACGCTGCCGCCACCCTCAACTTGAGTTCACGCCCTCCAGCCCCCCTGCACAGCACAATGCCACGCTAAGTCGCAACTAAACTAGGTTAAATGACAAATTATCGCACAGATAAATGAGCATCACTCATGGATAAAGAGCTATAAACATACATACATATGGTATATGTATATGTTGCAAGCTCCGCAGCCGCCAGCGAGTGGAGTGGAGTAGAGTGAAGTGGAAAAATGCATAAAAATTAACTGAATAATTGTTCTTATTTTCTTATTGATCGACAATGAGTCGCGTACATTTAGACAACTTACAACATACATACATACTTATGTATGTACAACATGTGAAGTAATAATTAATTTATGCATTTAAAAGTACTACACACAGCATTGCTTTAACAGATGCGCTTTTACGGCAACTTTGCTCGTTTTCATTTGATTTCCTCATTTTTTAACTGCAAAATTGATTGTGCCACATTTACAAGGCATACAGACATACATACATACATATACATATATCTATGTAAATATATGCATCTACGCATAATTTATAGGCCGTTCGATGTTGCTGCCATATGTTTAGTAGTGTTTATATTTAGTGGCGTTGAGTGGTTCGTGAGGTCTCTAGCGCCGGCTGTGGTAAGCCTCTTGCCACGCGTTGCCGAAATGCTGTGTGATTTTGGTTTGAAGAGACTCTAATCAATAGTTGCCTCAATTTGTAAAATCAAAAAAGAAATTGAGATAAAAATTTTGATATATTAATAATGTTTAAGCTGCTCTGTGCTAGGCTCTTTGAAACTAACCTAAAATTAAAAAAAAAAAAAATAATATAAATCCGATATAAGCAGTTCGGGTATTGAATCAAGAGCTAAAAATTTAGATAAACTCTGAATTTTCGGGTTCATAAATTCTTATTAAAAAAAACACTAACCACTAACCGACGATTTCTCAAACATATCAAATAAACCAGACATACTACCATATTCACTAGTCCGCCATTTCTTCTCTTTTATTTTTTATTTTTGACTAAATACTGCTCTACCGGATATGTTCAAGCTTCGAACTCCTCTAGTCAACAAACATTTTTATAAGTCAGTCAATGCTGCAGAATATTTGTAGATCTCACGTCTCTTTAGTTCAACTTCTGTTACTATTTTGACTTTTAAACAAATATCAAAATCTTTCAGTGCAGCAGCTATCTATTCTTTATGCTAATTGCACGTTCGTTTGGTCACTGGTCTAATATTAAACGAATACCGAATACCAAGATAATAAAAAATCTTGGCATACATTTTCCATGTTTGACTATTGAATCTTATCATCGTATTTTAATACGAATAATAATAAAAAAGGTTTTTTTTTAAAACTTACAGAATCCATTTTCAATGAGTAGCTTTCAAGTGGAGCTCAAAATCGACAATATTTATTTGCTTACCTGAAAATATAGTAAAAATAATGTATTTTAGTAATTTGTTAAAGGTTTTTAAATAAAAAAATTAAATTAAAAATTTAAGTAAAGTATTTTCAAAATTTCTAAAAAAAATTTAATTTTTATAGTTCGAATCAGTTTAAAATTAAAAAAAGAAATAAATAGAAATATTTATTGTATAATAAAATTATATATTATGACGTGCATGCTATTCTCATTTAGCTCTGGGCTTCTCCAGTTCCATCCATAAATTCCCAAACAATGTGACAATACCCAATGAATGCACTCAATATTATCATTTCCTTCAATTTCCAATTGCTTTATTTATTTTATTTGCTTTCAAAAAATCATAAAAATCATTGAAGTTATGTATAGAACCGTGTGACGTTGCTAACGTGACGTGGACGAAACGCAATTGTGCGGGAAAATATTATTATTTTTAATTTTTTTTTATTATTTCAATGCATAACAGAAATAAATCTGTATGCATACTTCAAAACTTGTGTTTATTCAAAGGGAACCAGCTAAACCGCAACCACTTGTGAGGGGTTTTGAAGAGAACTAGTGCGCTGGATCACATGCGTAAGAGTCAGATTGGTTTGATTTTTAGTCAGTCATGATTGCACACAAACTTACTTACTCATATGTATATATTTAAATATGCTCAAAATGCATAGCCATATGCAGCCATACTTATACATACATATATTGTATATATTTTGTTTGTATGTTTTCTTAATTTCTTATGCTTCTAAGTGCTTCATTCTCATATATTTCTTATTTTTCCAGCTTTTTTTGTTTACTAAACACTTCAATATACATATTTGTGTTATTTTTCTTAATTCAACGGCGGCAATTTAGACAATTTTTCAGCTTTATCTTAATTGCTCAATTCAATATTTTCCAGCTGCAAGCGTTGCTTTTAACATATTCTCAAAGATTTTTTATTTTAACATACTATATACAAAGTGCTTCGTAGTATTGCTTCTAATTTATAAATTTAAAATGTTAGAAAAATCATTTTCCACCACTTAGTGCTAAATTTTTTCTAATCTCACATCATTTCCTCTTCCTGTAGCAATTACTTTCAAGTACACGCATACATATTCATTTTCTTTTTGGATAACAGTTCTTTCTAAAATGCCGTTAGAAGTGCTTTTAATTTAAATTAATACTTTTTAAGTGCAGATTTTGATATGAAAATCATTTTTTTTATTTCCGCTACATATATACTTAAGCTATATATAGAGTCTGGTTAAAAATAATCATAATTTTTCTGATGGATAATGAATTTTTTTAACAGACCTTATTAGATCTTTTACCAGACTTATCCATCGAAAAAATGATGGACTGTTTTTTGAAAACCTTACTACACCTTCTACTAGACTTATCCATACTTTTTACTAGACTTTATGAGACCTTTTACTAGAAACCTTTAGACCTAGACCTTTACATCGAAACAATAATGGATTACTTTGTACTAGACCTTATATATATCGTATATAAATATGTTTGTATATATTTCTTTGTACTCAGTTCGTTAGTTAATTTGTCTCACAGCTGTCTTACTGCTTTGCCCACTCAACAAGTATATATATATATATATATTTGGCGCAGGAACCGCTTTAAGCGATTATAGCCGAATCCACCAGAGCGCGCCACTCATTCCTCCTTTTTGCTTTTTGGCGCCAACTGGAAACACCAAGTGAAGCCAGGTCACTTTGCACTTGGTCTTTCCACCGGAGTGGAGGTCGTCCTCTTCCGCGGCTTCCTCCAGCGGGTACTGCATCAAATACTTTCAGAGCTGGAGTGTTTTCTTCCATCCGTACAACATGACCTAGCCAGCGTAGCCGCTGTCTTTTTATTCGCTGAACTATGTCAATGTCGTCGTATAAATCGTACAGCTCATCGTTCCATCGTCTGCGGTATTCGCCGTTGCCAATATTTAGAGGACCATAAATCTTGCGCAAAACCTTTCTCTCGAAAACCCCAAGAGTCGTCTCATCGGATGTTGTCATCGTCCACGCTTCAGCGCCATACATCAGGACGGGAATAATGAGCGACTTATAGAGTTTGATTTTGGTTCGTCGAGAGAGGACTTTACTTTTCAATTGCCTACTCAGTCCAAAGTAGCACCTGTTGGCAAGAGTGATTCTGCGTTGGATTTCAAGGCTGACATTGTTGGTGTTGTTAATGCTGGTTCCCAGATAAACGAAATTATCTACAACTTCAAAGTTATGACTGTCAACAGTGACGTGGGAGCCAAGACGCGAGTGCGCTGACTGTTTGTTTGATGACAGGAGATATTTCGTCTTGTCCTCATTCACCACCAGACCCATACGCTTCGCTTCTTTATCTAGTCTGGAAAACGCAGAACAAACGGCGCGGTTGTTGCTTCCGATGATATCAATATCATCGGCATACGCCAGGAGCTGTACACTCTTGTAGAAGATTGTACCCTCTCTATTTAGTTCTGCAGCTCGTATTATTTTTTCCAGCAATAGATTGAAGAAGTCGCACGATAGTGAGTCACCCTGTCTGAAGCCTCGTTTGGTATCGAACGGCTCGGAGAGGTCCTTCCCGATCCTGACGGAGCTTTTGGTGTTGCTCAACGTCAGCTTACATAGCCGTATTAGTTTTGCAGGGATACCAAATTCAGACATCGCGGCATAAAGGCAGCTCCTTTTCGTGCTATCGAAGGCAGCTTTAAAATCGATAAAAAGATGGTGGGTATCGATTCTTCTCTCTCGGGTCTTTTCCAAGATTTGGCGCATGGTGAATATCTGGTCCATTGTAGATTTTCCAGGCCTAAAGCCACACTGATAAGGTCCAATCAGTTCGTTGACGGTGGGCTTTAGTCTTTCACACAATACGCTCGACAAAACCTTATATGCGATATTGAGGAGACTTATACCACGGTAGTTGGCGCAGATTGTGGGGTCTCCCTTCTTATGGATTGGGCAGAGCACACTAAGATTCCAATCGTCAGGCATGCTTTCTTCCGACCATATTCTACAAAGAAGCTGATGCATGCACCTTATCAGTTCTTCGCCGCCGTATTTGAATAGCTCGGCCGGTAATCCATCGGCCCCCGCCGCTTTGTTGTTCTTCAAGCGGGTAATTGCTATTCGAATTTCTTCATGGTCGGGTAATGGAACATCTATTCCATCGTCATCGATTGGGGAATCGGGTTCGCCATCTCCTGGTGTTGTACTTTCACTGCCATTGAGCAGGTCGGAGAAGTGTTCCCTCCATAATCCCAGTGTGCTCTGGACATCCGTTACCAGATTACCTTCTCGGTCCCTACATGATAATGCTCCGGTCTTGAAACCTTCTGTTAATCGCCTCATCTTTTCATAAAATTTTCGAGCATTACCCATGTCGGCCAGCTTTTCAAGCTTTTCATACTCACGCATTTCGGCCTCTTTCTTTTTACGTCTGCAAATGCGTCTCGCTTCCCTCTTCAGTTCTCGATATCTATCCCACCCCGAACGTGTTGTGGTCGATCGCAACGTTGCGAGGTAGGCAGTCTGTTTTCTCTCCACTGCGGAACGACAATTCTCATCGTACCAACTGGTTTTTTGGCGTTGCCGGAGACCAATTGTTTCGGCTGCAGCGGTATGCAATGAGTTTGAGATGCCGTTCCACAGCTCCCTTATATCGAGATGCTGATGAGTGCTCTCAGAGAGCAGGAGTGCAAGTCGAGTAGAAAATCGTTCGGCTGTCGGTTGTGATTGCAGCTTTTCGACGTCGAACCTTCCTTGTGTTTGTTGACGGGCGTTCTTTGCTGCACAGAGGCGAGTGCGTATCTTTGCTGCTACTAGATAATGGTCCGAGTCAATGTTTGGTCCTCGGAGCGTACGCACGTCTAAAACACTGGAGACATGTCTTCCGTCTATCACAACGTGATCGATTTGATTGCGCGTGTTTCGATCAGGGGACAGCCACGTTGCTTGATGAATTTTTTTATGCTGGAATCTGGTACTACAGACAACCATATTTCGGGCCCCAGCGAAGTCGATCAGCCTTAGGCCGTTTGGCGATGTTTCGTCATGGAGGCTGAATTTTCCGACTGTTGTGCCAAAGACACCTTCTTTACCCACCCTGGCGTTAAAATCGCCAAGCACGATTTTGACATCGTGGCGGGGGCAGCGCTCATAGATGCGTTCTAGGCGCTCATAGAAAGCATCTTTGGTCGCATCGTCCTTCTCTTCCGTTGGGGCGTGGGCGCAAATCAGCGATATGTTGAAGAACCTCGCTTTGATGCGGATTGTGGCAAGACGTTCATCCACCGGGGTGAATGCCAGGACTCGGCGACGTAGTCTCTCTCCCACCACAAATCCAACACCGAATTTGCGCTCCTTTATATGGCCGCTGTAGTAGATGTCACAAGGACCCACCTTCTTCCGTCCTTGTCCCGTCCATCGCACTTCTTGGACGGCGGTGATGTCAGCCTTTAGTTGTATGAGGACATCAACCAGCTGGGCAGAGGCACCTTCCCAATTAAGAGTCCGGACATTCCAGGTGCATGCCCTCAAATCATAGTCCTTTATACGTTTGCCGTGGTCGTCATCAAAAGGGGGGTTTCTCATCCGAGGCCTGTGTTTCTTATTCACTGGTTATTCGTTTTTATGTGGTGGGTCCCAAGCCCTACGCACAACCGCACAAGCGGGCTTCGCCTTCTCACTTTAGCTCGCCTCCAAACGGATGTCTGTTAGCTACCCAGGGGATACTTGGTCTAAAACCGGAAGTCGTGAGCTGCTTGAGTCATATGCAAAAGAATCGTTCCTGGCCACTCCCAAGTGAATGGCAATCAGAAACTTTCCTCACTTGCGTGAACTTCTACATATGACCCCATCCCCCAAAGTATATACTCGTATTATATTCTAAATCCCACTATATGCTCTTTGCGCATGCGTTCTGTGATTTTTGTATCATTTCTCTATTATATCGCTGTATATTTTTGTAAATTATTTCCACTTCTTTATGTTATGATTATTTTATTTGAATTTTTTTTTCAGATTTTTTTCGAATTTCATTTGAATTATTCAGCGTCACTGCCGAAGTGTACCAGTGTCGTTTAATGCCGTTGATATACGCCAAGATCACGTTCCTACCTATCATGCATGTTATTGTTGACGTTAATTTTATTTTATTTTTGATATTATTTTTTCACACACAAACACACCAACATACAAAACACACACATATGCAATCATACATTGTATGAAGTTGTTGTTGCTATTGCTATAAAAGTTGTGCGATTAAAAATTATAGTCGCGCAGACGAAGCAATGTCTCGCATAACTTAAGTGACTTAAACTAAACTAAAGTAAATAAAAAAAGAAGAAGCAAGAATAAAAGAAATAATGAACACAAAAAAAATAAATCAGCCACAATTGAGATGAGACGTGAGGAGTTGTATAGCTTATAAGATATATTTGAGTATGTTTGTATGTAAGCTAGGTAGTGGCTGAGCGCAGCAAAAAAAGGTAGCAGCAACGGTCTTAGAAAAAAATTGGATGGAATCCAGGAACAGGCTGAGGCACGTACGACACAAATGCTAAATGCTCGACACACACACATATTTGAGACATACATACAGACATAAACTCAAAACAATAAGCGAAAATAAAACAAATTGGAGTGTAACAAAAAAAACACACCAAATTGAAAAAAATCGGTTTTGGTATGAATGTCTGCATATCTCAACTTCATATCTCTGGCGAAGCATCTAAAGCATAAATAAGGGATATTCTTGAGCGCGCATGCATTTGTACTTATATAAGTGATTGCTGCTTACATACACACATACATACAAATAAGAAGCATAATGTACAACTGACTCGATTCTTGCACTTAAGTATTCCACACCAGGCGTTTGCTTTAGTTTAAACGCAAATCACCAAATACCAAATGCTACACAAAAACCAAAAATAAATAAAAAATAAAAAAAAAATTTAAAAAAAATACAAAAAATAATTAAAAACAAAGTAAAAAAAATACGAAAAAAATTAAAAAAAAAATTACAAAAAAAAAAAAATAAAAACAAACTAAAAAAAATTAAAAAAAAATTAAGAAATAAAAAAACCTCAAAATAAGACATATTTCCTCACTAAAAATCAACTTCAATTGGCATTTATACGAGATTGCTGATCGTTATTACACAGTTTCTTTTTATTTGTTGTAATGTGTGCAGCAATGCTTTGGCGCTCATAAAATTCCCCCTTCCACATTTTTCACTCACATATCAATTTATGTGTGAGTGCCTTGCATGTGTTGTTATTAAACTGTATCTTTTTATCTTCTTGCATCAATTAATAATATTTTACTCCTTGAGTTTTGTGGTTGTTGTTGTTGTTGTAGCAATTGACGTTCTGTGTTCTTTTTGTTACTCGGCACTTGACTGCAAATTACTAATGAAATGGGCATGCAGCAATATTGTTTTAAATTGTGATTGGCATATAAATTAATTTTAATCGCTTGTGCTACGCGAGGGAGATGGCGTATGTATGTATATTTGTGTATATGGCAAGCATGATTTTAGGGGTTTAATGTTGGAATTTTTCCGATTATTTAGGGAGAATTGCTGTTTTATGTTTGAGAAATGGTATTTATTTTCTGCGGAAAGTATGCATCACTCACTAAATGAATAGTAAAATTTTTAGGCGGAAACATTTGAATGGTTTTTAGTATTTTCACTCCTAAAAAATCGCAAAAATTTTAGAATTTTTCTTAAAATTGCAATTGAAGTGTTTTTTTTTAAATGTGGTTAATACCACGAGTTTTGAAAATTTTTCAAAATAAAATGGTTAAGTTATTCAGCCGAATAATTCTTTGGAAAAATTGTAATATTTCCTTAAATATTAATATTTAATATTTCCTTAAATATTATTATTTTTTAATAAAATAATTTTTTAAAATCTTTATAATATTAAACAATTAAATTTTGAAAATTTTTCGATATATTTTTGAAACTTTGAAAAATTCTTTTTTTTTAATTTTTGTGTCAAATTTTAAATTTTTTTGTTCTAAACCACTTAAATATTGTAAAAATATTTATTTTAAAATTTTTCGAATTTTTTTTTTAAACTTTTTTAATTTTTTTTTATTTTTGTATTAAAATTTTAATTTTATTATATACTATATAAAAATTAAAAAAAAAAAATTGATTCTTTTTTTTATTTTGTGCAATAGTATGAAGGAAATATGCAAATGATTAAAGTTATAAATAATACAAAAATTTATTATTTAAATTAAAATTATATTAATTAAAACTTAAATTATATTTTTTAATAATTTATTTTCATTTTTTTATTTTTTTTGTTTTAATTAGATTTTCTTTAATTCATATTTTTTATTATTTTAATTGATTTAAAATTTTTTATTTTATAATTTACATTATAAAAAATATTTTTTTTACATTAATTTTATGTTTCAATTAAGTTTTGTTAAAATTTTATTTTTTTTATTTATTCTTTTTTAATTTTGTTCCATTTTTCATTTGTTTTATTCATAAAATATTTCATATTTTCAACCTCATTAACTCATATGTACTTATGTTTTTTTTCCTATACAACTACAAATGCACATCTGCAACCATTTTCGATTTCATTACTCAAATTCCTAAAAATTGTGTAACGCTGTAAAGTGAAGCCCACTGAACGCCAATTATTGAATTATTGAACTGACCCGGTACAAAGTGCAATGCAAATATACACACATACATACATACACATGTATACACTTAAGCCAGGCTATTTGTACACTTGGGGAATCAAAGCACTTATTTATGTTAAAAATGTGTCGAAATCGCTGTTATTGAAATGTATCATATTCAAAGTTTTCGAGAGACAAGACAATTTTATTGCAAGCGCAGCAAGCGTTGACACATTTCGGAACCCCATAGCAACGCTAAGCATATGCACACATTTGTTTTAAATGGCTTTAAATATATTTGTATGTATATGTGTGTGTGTGTGGCTACTACTTCAAAGTGAACCACGTGAACTGATTGCGCAGCGCAGAACCCTTACAACTCAATCCAGCTGTGAATTCTATTGAAAATGTCGTCAATATTTCTTGAATTGACCGAATTTGTTAGCTTGAATCAAAAGCATGGTGGAAAAAATTAAAATAAAAAATTAGAAAAGTAAAAAAAAAATATTTAAAAATAAAAAAATACAAAAATAAGCGCTACAAATGCACAAATGACTTTGAACAATTGAAAATAGTGTGCAGCAAGGCGAAAATTAATTTTTTGCTCTAAAAAAATAAAAAAAAAAATCAAGAAAAATGAGACCCAAAAAAAGTATTGCGAAAATTAAGAAAAACTGCAAAATAAAAATTCAAAAATTCACCGATTTTATATGAATCATACACGCTGCGACAGCGCAAAAGTCAATGGACAACAACAATAGCAAAAAAAGCAATAACAACTGCGCGCTTATTGTTAATTCACAGTTGGTATCACATTTTTCAGCCCCCGCCGCCGGTGCCCCCACCAACAGAAGCGCGCCAGAAAACGAACTGCAAAAATGTAACAAAATAATAAAATTGTAAGTCAAATGTGCAAGCCGTCGCACCGACAAACAAACATACAGACAGCTAGCAGAGAGGGGCAAACAGCCAGACGAAAACAAATACAAAACAGTCGCTGAGCCGGCGTACAAACAGAGTACAGAGCGGCGATTCACATATTTATACTTTTCGTCGTCGTTGGCGGCAATGCCGGCTGTGGCCCATATTGCACGTGGAAAAGCGACGAGCGCGCGACGCACATACAAAACCAATGACGCAGCGCGCATGTGTGCCGTAGACTACAATAAAAACAACAACAAATAAGACTTTGGCGACGACTCACTAGCTTAGAGTAATAGTAAAGCTTCTGCGCTTGCTTAGCTAACACCCGCACCTCCTCTTTAACAGCGACGAACAAACGGCGCGCAGCTAGTTCCTCATTCCCTGCTAAACTTAAATTTGAGACGCTTGTGGGCTGCGTACATACTCATACACCTCCAAATATTACGCGTGCGGCCGTCTATACAAATTTTATTGTGCTTAGGCGGCATACATATGTGTGCGGAACTATGATTCCTGCCGCGGATAAGTCCAGGTGTTCACATACCAATGCGACAGCGGCGGCCCAGCCTTGCTTTAGGCGCAGACGCCTGCCTGCCTGCCTTATGTGCTCCACATACTTCAGCCGGCTGTTGGCTGTTGTTGATTTGTGCCGCTTGTGCTTGCTACAATAAATAAATTGTCGCCGCAGAAAATTATGTGTTAACATTCTAGTTTATTTACTCATGTCGCTGGCTTGTGCCAAAGCCAAAGCTAGAGTTGGTGCTTAAATGCGCTGTAGTCTCGACTCTGCTCTTTACACCGCGACAGCTCAATTCGCTTAAACGTCGATTACTTGCATGTGTAAGCATAAAATATTGTCGCATGCTTTGTTGCAAAAATTTCAAATTAATATTTACATAAATACGAATATGAGTATATATGTACTCTATCTAGAGTACTTTCTGCTAGCTGATTCCAGATGAGTCAGCGCCTAAAACGCAGTCATATCGAGTACTGTCGCCGAGCTTATGCCTTCAAAAGACAAACATATACTCATACACACTCACATATACTCATGTATACTTACACATACTCGTACTACTCATATTCGTACTCACTTATACTCATAATCACAGTCTAACTGCGAAGACCTGGCTAGACTTATTCTCATACATACTCATACATACATATACCTATATGTAAATACTTACACATACTCATACTCATACTCGTAACCGGAAAGACCAGGCTTGACTTTTGAAACGCAATTATTATACTATTTATTTTCTTTTTAATTTTTTTTATTAAATTTTTTCCCCATTTTACTTTCCATTTTAGCACATCGTTTTCCTCAATTTACCCATTTATTTAGACGCTTCATTACATTTCGCTGCGTTGCTGCGATTCATTTTAATTTGCTATGATTAATTTTATTATATATTTTATATTGTTTGCCGTCTGCCTGGCCATAAACGCCGCTTGGGTGGCGTCGCGTATTGCATACAAATTGCGTACAAATTGTTGGTGTTTACTAATTTACTACATAAATTCGTCTTATAAGTCGCTATCAGCGCGATGGCAGAAGTAAGTCATGCAACCGCAAGCTGCGTGTTTCTTAGAAATGCGAGGCGTATGCGTAGTTGTTTTAATAGAAAACAATTTTTGGTAAGTTTTATAAAAGTTCCCCCCAGGTTGGGTATTGACGCAATATATTGATTGTGAGATGTTTTATTGAAGGATGACAAAGTGGGATTTTTAATTATGATGGATATAACTTTCACGTACTTATGTGACTCATAATTGTTTCATTATATGATTGGGTGATCCACCAGGATTAGTTCGGTTGTCAAATATGAAAAGTATATTCAAATGTTGCCTACAATTAGGCGAATTGTTTAATATAGCAGTAAGCCAAACCATTTTTAGGGGCGTGAATTTCATGAAATCTAAGTTTTTTAGTACTGAATCGAATATCCAAATATTCCTACGTATTATCCGCCCTCTCGGATAAAATCCGGTTTGTATGGATAATAATATAAATAACCCATTTGCACAGATAAACTCTAGATATTAAGGATATGCATTAAATGTTCGATTATTTATTTATCCAGATACATTTTCTGATATTATCCGTATTATCCGGATTTACGGATAAGGCGCTGATAATATGGATACTCCTGTAAATTATCCATCATCGCGGATAAACTCAGCATTATAAAGATAAGCATTAAATATTCCTTTCTCCGGATATCTGGTTATATTTTGGCATATTAATAATAATTATTCATCTAAATTGTTGACCGTTAGTCGATATCGGGACTTTTTAATTTAAGTCTTCGAATATTGAAATATTCGGTTTATTTGATCGGGAAATTTTATAAAATCTCAAGGTCCTAAAATATTTTTGTATAAAACTGTATCCATATATACATACTTATATAAATATATTTTTATATAGAAATATTTTTTTATCTTTTCATTTATACATATTTGACTTAAATTATCTATGTGTAAAATTCAAATACATTTTATAATTTCGCAATTTTTCCATTAAGTCCCCTTATGATCCGTAGCCCAACCCAAGACGAACCAAATGACGAATGGTAATAAATAGTAATTAAATATATAAATAATCACTCCACCTCAAACTGGCAAGCAGAAGTTGACGAAATACTACAAACAAACAGACATACATACAGTTATATGTTGATATACACCTAAGCCTCATGACTTATCATTTAATTTATTGTTTTTGGTTTTTTTTTATTTAATTGCTGCTTTGAAAGTTTGTCTCCAACAATTAAACGCTACCAGCCGAAGTCAATAAAAAACCTACATTCACAGTTATTTGTTTTGACGACACAACAACAACAACAACAGCAAAACATATGTACTTAATAAAAGGAATTATTTACCAATTAAAGGTGCTTACCCATAAGCAAGGCAGTAAACAAATTATGTAGAGTTGAGTGATTTGTAGCAAAAAAATATCAAAAAAAAAAGTACATAAAACTCTATGACGACAAAATAAATCAAACGCATGACTTTAATTAGAATTTAATACAATAAATGCTATATTTGCCAACAGCGACTACTAAATGGGTGGCAGGCAGCGCATGGGTGTGGGCATGGGTATTATTATCTAATTAAGGCTGGAAAACTTGAAGGTAGTTCGTCAAGTCAAGTCAAATGTGTGTTTGATGGATTCAAAAACTCAACAACAATAACAACAAAAAATATAAGTTTACAGGTAAAATATTTAACTAATTACTGTGTAGTTGGTAATCGATCTAGCTTTGCACTATATTAGTAAGGTCTTATGTATCTATTTCTTTTGACTGTCGTCAATGTGCTTAAGTTGTTTGTAAGAGGTGTGGTAATCAATGAAGTCAGTCACATTGTACTATTTAGGCGGAAATTACGCAAGCGTACTTAATATGTAATGATTATTTTGTCTAATTTTAATGAAGAGTCAGGTGATCGTGGCATTTAACTCATGTGTGACTATACTAGTAAGTATAGAAGAGTGTCTTGAATTAAAAAAAAAACATTAAAATTTTAGTTAATTATATAGAAAAAAGACATAAGTAGACTTTAATCAGTATCAAAATATTATAACAGTAATGCTTAAAGTGTGTCTTGTTGGATGATTTCATTGACTTTCGATTTTGAATTCGAAAATTTATATAAATTTTTAAAGTTCATCAATTTTAACTTTTTTTATATTTTTGACTTATTACATTCTTCAAGTAAAGGATCAGTTTTGGTATTCATTACCTACAGTGACTTACAAAAGTGTGCTGCTTGCGTCTTTCTTATAACAGATAGAAAACCTTGTCCTAACATACAAACTCACGAAAATTTATTGAAAATTTCACCTCAGTCTCATTTGTCCATAGCTAGTATGACGTCACTTATGCCACAAAAACTATTTAGTTTAGAACTGACCTTTAAGAGCTGTTGCTGACGCAAATCAAATACTTTCTGTTAAACGAAAAACCATATAAAATGAATTCTATTACATGTGTCTTCCTTAACTATCCGCTGATCAGCAGCTTACGAACTACTATACTGCGCATGCTTGCCTCCCTCTCCTAATTTCCATTTACGCTGCCTAATTGTATTTAATTTGTATGCAAAACGCTTACAAAATCTTCGCTATTCTAAAATGTGCGTGTAAAAATATTAGAATAATTGCGTTATGATCATCGGCTGATCGTGCAGATCGTCAGCGGCGCGTGTATGCCGCTCCAAAGCTCGTGCGGAATACTAAGCTTTTAGTTTTTACAATTATATAAGTAAGCAAATAGTTGTGCTTATACTATTTTTGTATATTGTAATTGGCGTAAATGCAAAATTTAAATTTCAAACACGCTTCAGAAAAATATTTTCTATAAATTTATATAAACACACACACATACATACATACAAATGTGAGTACTTGTAGGTGTCATGTGCGTAATTAGCAGACGTCAATTGCGGTGCTGTACTCGTACTTAATTGTAATCATAATAGAAATAATTTATTTACTCTAAAGTAAATACGTAAAGAGTATTTGAAGTGCGCCAAAAAAACTCAAAATTTCCATTGTGGAACGAGGTAAGACGCTATAAAATATTAAAAAAATTGAGGATGGGTTTAAGTCCCATAAAAAAAGGCGTTCAGTTCCTTTACTTTGCCACTACAGACAGTATAAAATTTATTTCTACCCGCTTAGTAGACGCCTGGCATGCCTTAGTCGTCAGTCAAGCTAAATTGGGTGTGCTGAGTATGTTGTATTTGTTTGTTTGTATGTATGTATTTACATATTCATATAGTAAAAATTTGTATATTTGCAAGTATGGCTTCCAAGTTTAATATGTAGTAATTGTTAGCGCTGTCACTGCCATATTTATTTGTGTGTAAGCGTATTTGTAAGTTGGCGCATCATACATAGTTAACCCTATCCCACCTTAGCTGTATAAAACAACAAAGCAACGCTATGCATTTATTCACTCATTTAACTATCCATAAGTAATATTATCTAGCTATCTAACCATTTATGGCATATAAATTTACTGTGACTACACACACACACTCATATGTTTGTATGTTTGCATATTTTATTTTATAGTTTTTGTTGCTGCCTCAGTTAATTGTTGTTGCTTCTATGATTTCTTATATCGCTTTTCTTTGTCAGGGATTTTATAAATTGTGCTCATCGTAAATTTTATTTTTGCTATATATTTACTTACATACAAATATATATTTACATGCTATAAATGATAATAGTAAAAAATGATTTATCATATGCTTATACCTTATTAAACTTATACCTTTTCTTTAAATTGTTTTTTTTTTTAATATCACTTTTTGTTTTGCAGAATTATCTATTTAACTGTAAATATGTATATATTGGTCGCTATTGGCTGCCTTATGCAGCTGCTGATTTACCTTCTGGAAGCATCGTATCGCGCCTCTACCATAGTAAATAGATAGACTAACTGCCAGTTGAAGTGTTTTATGCGCGTCAAAGTAGCCTTACGCATCCCTAAACTTTTGAAGACACACAATTAAACATACCCAATGAGAATTATGACTCTGAAAATTTCACTCTTGCGAAATCAGCTAGCACGATCCGATTCTTGTTCCCACAAAAGTCAAGTCTACATTACCCGGCCAAAGATGATGAACTCAGTAATATTATTCAAAAAACTTTAGGGAATGTTTCTGTCGCTGTAATAAAAACAACAACAAAATGGACTTTGAGCTAGTGTTTTGGACTTCTAAAGGTCTGAAGAAAGATCAATCAACCGTGGAATCGTTAAACATATATTCATAATAAAATGGATCTCTGTATATGTAATTCAAAAGACACATATTTTTATTATTTGAAACAACCGAATAATTTTTTGAACGTTTAATGTTGTCTAAATAAGAAATGATTACATAACCTAAAATATCTCAAATATTTAAATTAGATATTGTAGTTCATATGGTAGCTTATGATCTTTGATCTTTTTAAGTGAAAGAAGAAACATATGATGACTGTGACTATTTAGTTTCAAAATAGTATTCTAGAAGACGTTCCAGAGTTCAGAACAGACTAAAGATTGGACCTTATAATAATTTTAAAGGATTCTTCGGTTTTGGAAAGTCGCTTTAGAGTTCAAAGATATCTAGAGATTGGACTTTATAGATCTTATAAAAGTTTGAAAGGATTCTTCGGATGCTCCTTACATATTCTATCACAAAATATGTTCATAAAAAAAGTAAAGCTGGGTCCTGAAATACAACCTTTTATAAATCTGTATAGCTTAACTCGGATAAACATATGCAGTCACATCCAAAAATTGTTGTTCCAACTGGGTTATGCAAACATACAGACAATAAAAACTGAGTACGCAAATGCGTGTCTTATGCCGAAGCTTGGTATTTTTTTCGCTTAAGTAATATATATTTTAATTATTATCGTACATTATTCAAGCTAAATATGGTTGATTGCTAGCGAAATGCTGCTGCTCTTGGTGTTGTTGTTTTTGTTATATTTTATAGAAACCTATAGAAAAATTGCTCATCGCTTACGCGCCTGTCCCTATAGAGACATATTGTACATATCGAGTGCATACAGACATAGTATACTATTTTTTACTGACTCTCGCCTGTTTTCTTTGCAGTTAATCGGAAATTAATATTTATTTAGGCGCGTTGTATGTTATTGTTTCTTGAATTACAAAAGATTCACTGTATAAACGGAGGTATGAAATTGGTTGAGTGTATATGACTTGGTAATGCCAACAAAAGTGTATATTGTATTAGTATATGAGTGTGTGCGTGTCTTGAGTGTAATATACATAAGTACCTATAATCACAACCGCAATTAGTGTGATAAAAACTGTGTGCGACTGCTTATGGTTAATTGTTTGTTTTAAGAAATCGGGGGAAAAAGTACGCTTCACTAATAAAATTAAATAAATAAATTCGAGGATTTACACAGTATGCGCGTACTATCAGCGGTAGCCACAGCTCGCGGTTAGCTGTGTTGATAATTTTAATAAGCAGTTATAAGCAGATTGTTGACTTAACAATAAATACGCGTCTAGTTAATTAGACTATATAGGGCTTAAAATTTAATTAAAAATGTGCTATTGGAAATTTTTGAAATGTAAATATACTTAAGCTTTAGGTAAGCTTGCATATAAAGGAGTAATAAGAAAATGGTCGTGATTGTTTTTCGGATGACGCAATTGTTGGTTATAATAGATTTTATTTTTATAGAAAATTCTACTTTATTGAATAAGTAAAAAAAAATTGGATGAGAAGATAAGTATTTAAAAAAATCAATTATATCTTTAAATTACCAATTTTACAATTAGTTTGTAATTTTAGAAATATTTTAATGTATTGAATATATAATTTTTAATATAATATTATCTAAATTATGTAAAATTTTCAAAGAATATCTATTGAGAACGAAAATTAATGTTTGAGATACCAAAAATTATTCAAAAATTTTCATAAACCAGTTAAGAATTGCAAAATTGACGAACGAAATTGTGAAATTTGCCTTAAAATTATGAAAATGATATTAATTAAAAAAAATTACAATTTCTAAGAATATAAGACACTCATATTATTAAGCGATCTCCACGATCGGCTGAGTTTCTTGAAGACCCTGATACTTTTTCCTCACCCTTTACTACTCAATGTGTTAGAGAAAAATTAATCAATATTAATCTCAGTAATCATCCAAACACTTCTAAACATATTAGTCTATACCAAGCACTATTCCAACGATCACCCAATCAAGCTCGTACTCGTACGCATATCAAACTCAACTTGCAATCATACGCCATCACTCAAAACTAATAAATAATAATAATGGTTGGTTGCAGCAGTCGAAGGTCTAACCGATGAAAGCGTATTAATGTAGTTTATGAAATTCAAAACGCATTCGCCTCCTCTTTTAATCCAAGATTAATGGAAAATCTCACGAAATCACTCATGCTTACGGCGAACATGCAGCATTATGAGTTTTTTATTTCATTTTTTTTCGCTTGTTCGTCGAAATGCGATCACACGCGGGCTGCGCAGGCGCAAAATATGATCAATCGCTACAGATTAAAACACGCTTCCACAAACCCAAATCAAATGTCAAAAATCAATACAGAAAAATTAGAATTAGGGTGTGTAGCTTCGTAGAAGAAACCGAAAATCGATTTAATCATAATAAAAAACAATTGGAGCTGCAGCTGGCTGCCATGAGGAAGGCGAAGATGTTGACGATGACGATCACGCTGACATAACTAGCAACAAAGACAGTCATACTGTGAGTTAAAGAAAAACAACAACAATAACACAACTGTCGATGACAAATAATGGTAATCAAAATGCGAGTAAGTCAAAAACGAGCGACACTTCAAAAAAATAAAAAAAAAAATGTTTCCTAAAACAACGTCATTGGCATTTGTTAAGTCCTACGATTGGGACTAAGCGTGTTTTTGTGAGAAAATTTTCAAAAATACAGAAATTAGTTGATTATAAAGATAAAGCGCAGTGCGACGTTAGGGAATTAAAGCGGCGCATTAAGCGGAAGAGGGGTGTCACAAGCGTAGAAAAAGAGTTGCGTTGCGCTTTTTTAAGTGGAAGTGGAAATGAAGTCAGACACAGCGCAGTGACACAAAGTAGACTCAGGAGTTATATGTAGCTAGCTAACTAGCGCTCTATGGCGACTTATACACGTACTTAAGCATATCTCGCAACTTATATACAAATATCTATGTACATATGCACATATTTAATGCTACCACAATTCAGTCAGGCAGATGTTTTGAATGATTAGCCGCAAGCGTTTGCTTTTATTCCATTCAAATTTTTTTCCTGATGCATGAGTTTGGTGCTGACTTGCAGATGTGATTGAAATATTAATAGGGTAGTGTCTCACAAAAGACCGATCGAGATTAGCTCACAAACACATATGTATGTTTGTATATGTGTGTGTCCGTATTTGATTTTGTAAGGAGTTGTCTAGTCAGCTTGCGCTCTTCTTTCTAAGCAGAAAGCTTGTGACACTTGAGTAAAAAGGGGTGGAGTACACACACATATTAATGTATGTGTGTTTGTCTTTTTTTTGGCGGATATTCATGTGCTTTTAATATTATTATTAGCTATAAACAATAAATAAGAAACTCGATTTGTGCGCTGCTTTGTTTGCTGAGAATTAAATGACTATAGAAATTATAGAGGAGATATGTGGAGAATGAAGGGAAAAATTAATAAGAAAGAATTGAGGTATTTATATATATAAATATATTCAAATTCATATAAAATAATCTGTGAATATCATATGCGAATAGCTTAAAAGCTGGCTATACTCTGAGAGGAGGTTAGAATAAAAGAACTCCGTCCATAAAATTATAGAAAAGGAGACTAGTACAACAAGGCTTGAAGACAATTACGTCTCTTTTCGATACTTTTCGTGTGCAAAGTGATAAAAGTGGTCTTGTCATAGGACGTTCTCGAATAATTCGTTCCATTTAAACCATAGACTCTATAGACCAAAAATGATATTAGTTACATGCTGCTTTGCGACTAATCGCAGAATCATCCCAGATTTATCGAAAGTTCCTTTAAACCAGAATAAGGAAAACTCTTCGATTTTACTACACGGCCCCAAAATAGAGACAGAAGTAGCATAATTTTTACCAAAAAAGTTAAAGTTTACTTATTGAGTAGTTTCAACACATAAATCCCATATTTGTAAGCTATCTTCTGCACATTTAAGTAATTAGGAATCAAAGAACACACCCAAAAATGCATTTCGATAATTTTCAAGCAGCCTCTGCAAGGGCAAATTGATGCTCACTCCATATTATCCAAGTATAGTCATACATATTTATATACTATATTTATGTATATGTTCAAGTACTAAAGAGCGCATGCAAACAAACAAATGCATATTACGGCAATCAAAAGTGTTCAAGTGACATACACGATATGCAATCATTATACCAATTCGAGTAAAAGACACCCTATATACATATCAACACACACATACACACATACATATGCACTTTAATACACATGCAATAAAGGGTTCGGCGGTTCATCAACAGCACAACTGTATTGAGCGACTATTTGGCTGTGTGGCAAAGGAATGTGCAAGGCGACAATCCGTCATCATCAAATGAAATGTACAAGCAAGGAGCGAAGTCAGCAACAATAATAACAAAGCCATACATACATATGTAGATATGTAGATATCGAATATTGTAGTGCTACATGCGTATAAGTATTAAAGCAACAACAACAAATAGTCAATATGTATGTATGTAAATGGCTGCAACAAATGGTGTGATGTATGGGTTAATGGTTGCATTTGGTGAATTTCTTTCTTTCTTCTGTTTTTCGTTATATAAATACATACCAGTAGATATGCATCTGTGTGTCACTTAAGAAATTCAATTCAATAGTCTTTCCATGAGCATACGAATTCTACGAAAATGTTCGTGACAAATTTATTTAACAACTGGAAGCTTAATTAGTTTTTAATGTAAATCGGTTGCTTTGAGGTTAGATACGGATTGGATAATATTTTTCAAAAAGTCTCTATTTTATACTTGTAAGCACATAGAAACTCTCGAAATATTCTAGAAAAATTTGTAATGGTATTGGCGGTAATGGATTATAACAAGCTTCTTTCAAGATAATCATTCCAATAAAGTACATAATTATTTACCGAAGACTGGTCAATTGATTCATTTTTGTACCAAGACTTATGTTAATAGCTGTTAATTTCACAGCTTTATATGCAGTAATGGTATTGGTATCGCTAATTGTAATGAAATATCGGAGTAATTATGATAATTTTCATACAAAATCATGTAGTAATGGAAAATATAATCGTAATTGGTGCTGGTACTTGTAATTATATTAATAAAGTAATTAAATAGGTAATGGTAATTGCTTTGACTAATTAATTGAAATATGAACAATAAAAATATATCCCAAATGTGCCAAAATAATAAACCAATACTGATACTGGAGCAAGGATCGTGATATTATAAATTGACAAAGTAATTGTTTTTAATTGAAATAGTATTTCATTGTAATAGTAATGGTATAAGTGTTTTTAATAATTCAACACATTCATAAACTTGCCAACTAGCAATATGACTATCATTTCTACATACCACTACATACATATGTGGATTTCTTAGCTGTGACATGTGTTTTATATACGTAACAGCATTTATATACAGTTATATTCTAACCTAAGTACCTATGTATTCCTTACTTTTCGTTTGTTTATTCCTTTAAACTCGCTTTTTCAACCCTCTAGCTTCTATTCATTGTATCATATTCTAAAATGTTAACTCGTATAATTAATCGCCCATTAATTATGTTTGTACCGTAGAAATAGCAATTTGGAAAAAAAGTGATCTAACCTGTTTATAATCTTACTCGTTTTAACGCTCCTTGAATTCATATTGTTCTCGCCGAATTTTTTAAGAATTCTCATGCACAGCTTTTACTCGTGTTGCATTCTTAAAACGTTGCTTTTTTTGTTCTGCGCAACGAATTCCTAAAATTTCAAGCCATTACAATACAAAAAAAAAATAAAAATTTTGTTGACCTCATTCTGGCCAAGTGTGCGCCAGCTAATTTTTTCTACAGATTTATTTCTAGTTTAGCAATTTTCCATTTTTGTTTTATTCCCTTTTTAATTTATTATTTTTATTAACCAATGCGAATTGCATGACATTTTTAAATTTTTTTATTTAATTTTATTTTTTTTTTATATTTTTTATTTTTATTGTCGAAATTCTGTTTTTGCTTCTCCTTTATTCAATTCACTTAAATATTGCGCTTTTAATTTTTCGTTTTTCGGTATTTTATTTTCTCATTGTCTACATATTTGCGTTTGCGCGCTCTTTGCTTGTCTCATTGGCTTTACCTTTTGAACTGGTTTACATTAAATTCTCATGATTAATAACAATTGCTGTACGAAATTCTGATTTGTCAACTCGTTTTTAGGTATTTCTGTTGTCGATTTTTCTTTTATTTTATTTTTGTATTTGTATTGTTCAAAAGCTCTGGTTTTTTCACTCTCATTTTGTCTGGGTGTTTGTGTCAACTTAATTTGGTTTGAAGTTATTTGCCAGTTGTTATTTGTTTTGTGGTCATTCTTGTTGTTGTTGCCTAGGGGGCGTTTACAAAAATGTGCGCCGACAGGATTTTTCACTATTTAATGACATGTGTGACTGTCTTGTCTTAAACGCACACGCACATGTCGATTTACTTAATTATGGGTGTGTTTAAAATTTAAATTTACCGCTTGTTTGCAAGTGGGTTGGGAGCTATGAAGTGCGTAGATTTGTAGATATGTACAATTATAAAAATAGTTTCGGTGTGAAAAATAACAGAATAGTGTTACTTTGTAATGGAAGTAGTAATGGTAATGTAGTGGTAATTATAAATGTAATTGTAATGGTAATGTTAATTGTAAATGTAATTGTAATGGGAATGGTAATTAAAAATAATGGACAAATAAAGTTTTGCAAATAATAATAAAATAATAATGAAATAAAAATGTTCATTATTTTACTTAATTATGAAGATTACTGAAATTAATGAGTACGGTATTTGTAATTGTTTTATATGAAAATAATTGTATTTTTGAAATAGTAATATAACGTTTATCGTAGCAATTCGGTAATGTTATTGGTAATAGTAATTTCATTAAGATTACTTAAATTAAAGAGTACGGTAATTGTAATGGTAATTGTAAGTTGCATGAAAATAATTTAAATTTTTAATAGAAATACAACGTTAAACATAGTTATTCGGTAATGGTACTGGTAATGGTAATGTAATTTAATAAAAAAAAAATAAAGCGACTATAAAACCAGATATTTTTTTATCTTTTAAAAATATGTATGTACATATATGTAGAAAGGGCGGAAAATTCGATGTAATTGGTATTTGTAATTGCTAAAGTGTGCAAAAATAATTGCTAAAATTAATGGCTATGTATATATAGTATACTAAAAACGAAAATGGAAAAGAAATTGATAAATCTAATGACAGTAAATCTTTAGGGGTTGCAGCATTCGTGAGAATAACTATAATGGGTGGAAATAGTAATTATTAAGGACATTAAAATAATAGTGCTGGAAATATTTTTAATGGTTCTTGCATTATATTATAATATTGTAACGGTAATATTTCATAGCGGTAAAAAAAAGTTTGGAAGCTATAACCGTAATAATATTAATGAAATAAAGAAATGGATGCGGTATGATTATGGTAATGGTATCCATAATAATGGTATTAATGTAAATAGTAACGGTACTCATATTTATTTTCAATTTATATTTTTTTTATTAGCAAAGCTAAAAAAGAGTGACATCAATTTTTTAATTCATCATTAGACTCGAATTTTTATAATGATTGATATCAAAAGGGGATTCATCAGAAATTTGTTCAGTGAAATCGACATTGATGAGCACATTTTCATACAGACGATTGTAGGTTTCAAAAATACTTTAGCTAACACAATGCTTGCATGAAAAAAATAAATTAAGAGAATTTTAAATTAATTTATCGCCAAACTCAACCCCTTAGCATACGCCTAGCTGGCATAACAAATAAAATGGATAAATTTAAAGAAATTTAGTGTCGGGTATGTTGTAGCAATTAACTTGCGACCAATTTATCTTTCAAACAGATACATACATACATTCAATAACATAAGCATTATAAATGATAGAGATACATTATAACATTTTAAGTTTAAAACCGTAATTACATTCCTAATAAATGCCGTAATGGTATTGGTGCACGTGCCACTAATTTATAACTTTAATACACAAATATGTATGCATGTATTTCTGTAACAGTGCGTGCTAGCAGTTATTTTAAAGTATATTTTAAGGGGTCAACCCTAGCAAATCGATACAAACACATACATATGTATGTATTTATATGCATATTATGATTGAGTATATGTAGATCTGACGACGTCACAACAGAGCGACTAATTACATGCGTTGAATGAGTGATTTTCCGAACAAAAGCCATGTAAATGGACAATATTGGAAGTGAAAGAGAGTGGAGGGGAGCAACAGCAAGCATTTGTGCCATTTGATTAAGTATAAATGCGACCAGATGATAGAGATGTGTTTGAGAGTACAAAGCGTAGCAACCCTTGGGCAGTACTATATTAAGTGTGTGTGTTTGTATATGAAATTGAGTTTCAACTTAGATTAATCTTAATTGTTTTTGTGCATGTACGCTTAAATTGTAACTAATAAAAATTCAACAAATGGTGTGTAAATTGCAATTAAACTATAGAGTAATCATACATTCAGCATACATATATAAGTATATATACATACATATATATGCTTCAGCAGTAATATTTATAAGTAATTACTTAGTGTAGCTAAATTGTGAAAAGTTACTATTGAAATGCTTGCCTGCCAGCAGGCGCTAAACTGCACACACACACGCACACACTAACTCACATATATATACAAGTATATATGTAGTGACGCGCTCTACACACCACCCAACAGCTCGTGATGGCGCTCTGTCCGTCCGTGTCACTTTCAGCAGATCAGTTGGGCACAGTAGCAGAGCCAGCAGCTTGTGCCTGATAGCCGCGAGCATACTGACCGACTGCCGAGCAGTTGCCGAAGCAGTGGCTGCTGTTACTCCGGCTGCTGACTGGCCTGCGGCCGTTGAGATAAGCGCGTGTGCGCGGCATATGCGCGCATATCGTGATCTTATACAAGAAAAACAACAATGAGCATGGCATAAAATGAATGGAAAAAAGTTGAAAAATTCTTGCTTTTAATATGGTGAATTATTTAAACTAAGCCAAAGCGGGCTATTGTAAGGCACATATGCTGAAGTATGTAAGTACAGTTATAAAGTAGGAATATATTTATATAGAAATATACATATGTATACGTTTAAGTGTGTGATTGCTAAAAGCATGCCACTTTCCTCATATATACAAAAACAAACACACACTCGCATATGCATGTATCCATTAATTTATTAGTCTGCAACATGCAAACCAATTGACAGCCAATCGCAATTAGTCACAATTTATTTAAACAACAACACACACATATATACATATATAAATACATCTAGTAAGATTTATTCCGCGGCACACTCGCATTCATCAACTGAATTGTGGTTTCCCTCATTTTTTCTTTTTTTTCTTTGTTTTTTGCATGCGGCTGCTTTCACACTTTTACACCACACAACTCTCGATCGGGAGAAAGGAGTGTTCACATAGCCATTATTTTTTCTAAATTTATCTTCTTTTTTTCTATTATTGCCGAATGCTCGCTTAATTAGCGCCCGCAGCACTTTTCTTAATTCCCTCTAATCTAAGTAAGTTAAGGGTTAATGTTTGTACGCAGTTGTTGTTGCGTTTTGGCGGCGGTAATCATAGCGCATCAATACATTAAGCTAAAGCAAAAATATTAATATGAAATGCGATTCGCTCGAAGTCGCCTTTGATAGGGATGCTGCTTCGAATTGTGGCCAACTGTGCGCCTTTGGCATGAAAAAAAAAAACAAAATTCAAATCACAATTACTGTGGGAAATTGTAGATCAAAGAAAATACTAAATCAGCTAATGCAAACCGCAAAAGGGTTTTACTTATTAGGGGTTGTTGGAACAGCGTTGGGTGGCTGTTATTTCAGCATGCATTTGTGTTTTTTATATGAAGTTGATATAGCATTATTGGAGATTTATCATCAATTATTAAAAAAAAAAAGTTATTTATACCTATATTTTTTATGATTTTGTTGTTGAATAGTATTGGTACTGGTACTGGTACTGGTACTTGTATAAGTATTTGTATTGGTACAGGTACTGATAGTGGTACTTGAATTGGTATTGGTATTTGACATTACTATTCGTATTGATATAGGCATTGTTACTGGGAGTGGTACTGGTACTGGTATTGGAATTGGTATTGGTACAGGTACTAGTATTGGTATTTTTATGATTTTGTTTTTAAATACTATTGGTACAGGTATTCATATTGATATTGGATAGGTATTGATACTTTGTATAGCTATTCCTATTGATATAGATATTGGTACTGGTATTGGTATTGGTATTTGGCATTGCTATTAGTATTGGTTCAAATACTGGTATTGCTATTTGTATTTCTATTGGTATTGGTATTGGTAGTGGTATTGGTATTGGTACTAGTATTGGTTTTGATATTGGTACAAGAATTTATCCTAGTATTGGTATTGGTAGTGGTATTTTTTAGTGTAATCCGATGAATAAAAAATATTTAATTTTGAAAAAACCTATTATCAACAAACTGTCTATGGGTATAGGAAAGCATGCAGAGGCAAACATATGTTAGAAGTTCAGATGTAACACACACATAAAACATACATACACAATGAGATATAGAAACACATATGTCTTATACTAAACAAATGTTTTTTTTGATTAAACAAAAGCATATCGATCAATTAATGCCTTCCTCCATGCATATGCGCTAGTTTAGCGGCACACAGCTGACTGCATACGCATTCAAACATACAAACAAATATGCTGTAGAAGCACAGCTAATCATACATATGAATTTTGGCACTTCAATTATTGATGGAATGTTTATTTACAACACTTTGATTTTAATTCTTAACATTTGAAATTTAATTTAATAGTTGTTTATGGCTAAATAGCTGAATGTTATGTTATACAAGCATGCACTTAAGTACATACATATCCAGAAGTGTGTGTGCATATGTACATATGTGGAAACAAGGCTATATGGGCAACAGAAAAAGCGCAGCCACATGAGCGGAACTAAAGCAAAGCATGTTCTTCTATATGCAACAACAGACTTATGCATACAATTGTTTGTTTGAATGTATGCATGTATGTACGCTTGTGTAACTCTAAAGCGACATGATTTGTCAAAATTCGTTAAATGTTGCCCCTAAAATCACGGTAGCCCACATACAAGCACAACAAAACCTTTGATGGACACTTAAACAGATATCAATGCATACATATTAACATACATACATATGTATGTACACGTAAGTATTTAGATTGCGCTTCACTAAGGTATCTAGCATAGGTATTTGTTCATATTTCCATTGTTTTGTTTTTTCCATGATTTTTTTTTTTTGTTTTTTTCTGGTGTGACGCAATGATTGATTGTCAGCTTTAATATCTTTCGCTTATTTTTTTCTAATATGTATATATGTATGTATGTTCTAACAATAGCCGCGCTAAACATTTATATTTTTTTATTGTTATTGTATTTCCATTTTTTTCCTCTACTTAGAAACACACCAAGGATCTTTCTAGTTGTTGTTGTTGTTGTTTTTTACCTCCACTCTCCCCATCACTTCAATTAACTGCGTTTGCTTAATCACTCATTTCTATGGAGTGTTAATTTCTTTACACATCAAAGTCAATAATCAAATGCAGCTGCCTATTGCATTTCAAATACTTTCGCACCTACATGCATTCAAACGTACTTGGCTGTATGGCTGTACATACAGCCTCCAATAGTCACACTCTCGCACTAACTCTTCTCAATTTCTCAGCATTCAGTCTTTTGCCTCGTTTCATTGTTCAATTACTGCATTTTTCCACATAAACCGTTTTTTCCTTTGTCCGTCTGACTGCGCTTTAATGTGTGTTTGAGTGATGGAACGAATTTGCATTAAATCCGCTGCGATTGTTGGTTGTTGTTGATGCTGCTGTCTACTGTGTTTTGTTGTTCTTGTATATTTGATATCTTGTGTGTGAGCTTGATTTTTTATTTTGTGTGATTGAAGTCATTGAATTGAGCGTGTAAATGCATTTAACTGCTTTTACTGCATTGCTATTGTAGGTACTAGGTGGTAATGGGAGTGGTAGCATTACCATTAGTACTTGAATTCTAACTAAATTGACAAATCTAGAAGATTTTCAATCAAGAAATTACTAATTTATGGCATTTTGGCGAAGAAAGCTTGTAAACTTTCTTTGTAGCCATTTTTATAGTACCTGTGGCATTGAAGACCGCATTCTTTATACTACCCCACTCAATAAATCAAAATTTTGTGCCTAATTTTTATGTATCATTGTGAGAAGATTCATCTGTTCGCAATATTATCAATATTTTGAAGGATTTAACGGAATTAATTACTCAAAAATCTTAGTTAGACCTTAGAGCTTTAGACCTTAGACCTTAGACCTTAGCCTTAGACCTTTTTGAGCCATTTGTAGAAATATGATCACCAATTCAAAATAAGTATTTAATATGCCATTAGTTGAAGAAATTCAGAAATATTCCATTATATTCATATCAAGATCTCACGAGCTAAAAAATATTCTAATTAAAATTTCAAGTTAAAATTCGCTATCGAGTATCGGATTATTTGAAAATACATAAGTAACGATCACCTTCAGATATGATTTAATAAAATTGTATTATTGAAAACTAATAACGTGCTTTGAGAATAAAGTCCAGGAGAACTGATAATAGTTATATCGTCTTAAAAATTCGTATGAAAATATAAATTCTCAATTTCTTACTAATTCTATAAAAACGATCTACTCATAAATGATCATTTCTTTTACAAAAAATTGGTATTTCCTCTTCTAGAGATTCTTACAAACTCTTCCAAAATCCTTTTTAAAATGATCGTGGCTTCGAAATTGAGTACCAACTGCTCGGTGATAGTAAGAAATGTAAAAACTAGTCCCCCCAACACCTAAAACTATACTTCACTTTTTAATAGTAAAAGCATTTAGCTCGATTATGAGTCGTATATGAGTCTCAACCGATCGCTTTGAGTTCATTTCCGTCAACAATTAGCTACTGAGTCGCATAAAGCACAATTTATGTGCTGGAACTCGTCAAATTGATCTCAGCAGTTGTTATTATAACAATTTATTTTTATAACCTCTATTTAATCTTTGCTATGCAATTGCTGCTACGAGTAAGGAATTTTATAACATTTTTTACTAGAAAGTGTACGTGTGTGTATATGTGCAAATGAAAGGCTTAAGACGCCAATAGATGCTTACGAATGAACTAGCGTTAGCTTTACTATTACTAAGTAAAATTGTTTTTGTATTGGTGTATTAAAATAGTAGGCAGAAAAGCGGTTAAATCACACAGCCACCCAACCACCCAATAAACAACGGAATATCACGGTATATTTGTATGTGTAGAGAGCCATCAATTTCTGTAGTCAATTTGCACCCAGCTGCTGGTGATCGTTAGCGCTCTCTGCTATCTTAAAACAAAACGCTCTTGCTTATACTAGAGGCACACAAACAGACACACACACACATGCATACAATGTAAAGAAATGTTGCTGAGTATGAGTTTCAAGTGTGTGTAGCAATGCTGCAACAGCGGCTGCAACAACAAATTCCTATATGGTTACACAAATAAAGCAATAAAACCAAAAGAATAATAATCAATTAATTTATTTATTGCCACAACGAATTGCTATGCTTTCCATTAGTTCGACGTTTTTGTTTTTGTAGTTATTGTAGTAGTCATTATTGTTATATGCTGTTGTTGTTGTCAGTGTCTATTGTCGCTGCCATTGTAGTTTAGCTTTAAATGTATATAAAGACGTACACATATCTACTAAATAAATTCGTTATACAATTTATACATACAAATTATTATTTATTCTTTGTGACTCCACTGTGCATATGCATATCGTCAATTTATGCCTGTTTTGCTTTATTAGAATATGTTTTTTTATTTTTTTTTTTTCGTATTGTCTTTTTCGCAATCTTGACTTTTTAGTTTAGTATGAAATTGCAGTGAATGCGCTTATTTGTTGTTGCGTTTTGTGTTTTAAATGCGCGCTACTCAAATATCGTCAGGCCAGATTGGCAATATGTCACATATTTATACATATGTATACGTATGTATATCGTTGTGTGTGTAAAGTAATTGGAAATTGTATGCAATATTAGTGAAATCGCATATTCATCGGATGACGTGTTGCAAATTGCAGTGGCTTCTTCTCTATTTGCATTGAATTACAAGGAGAAATTGCTTGCACAGAACTTTTAATTGGTACACTAACTAATAGTATGAAGAATGCAAATGTAGAATGTGGGCAAAGGAAATTATTTCTTGCAGTTTTAACAATTATTAGTTCAGAAATTGTAAAGATAAAGATAAAGTAGGATTTAGATAGGAATTATAATAATTGAATTGGTGATAATAATAAAAATATTTATTCTTTAGGGATTACTAAAATTAATGAAAATCAATAAAAAAAAGATTTGCACAATAAAATTAAAAAAAGTAAAAATAAAAAATTATAAAAAAAAACATATTTAAAAAAAATAATAAAATTTACTTTTAATAACAAATAGCAAAAAATGCATATAAAATCATTTAAAATAATTAACTCTTGCCTTGGAATTATTTTAATTATAGAAAAATTATATTAAATTTGGAATAAAAATTTAGAAAATAAGAAATAAATAATAATAAAAATGTATTGAGAGGTTTATTAACTAAAAATATAATTAAAAAATTATAATAAAAATAGGAAATAAAATCAATATACTTTTATTTATTTAAAAAAATACCAATATTTAATTTAAAAACTTTAAAAAATATTTGAAAGTAGTTAAAAAATTAATTTATATTTAAGAAAGAAATTTTAATAAATGAAAAATAATAATAATTCATTGATAAATAATAAGAAATTTAAAAACAAATAAGACAAAACATTACAAAAAATTATTACTATTAATAATTAAATTTAAAAAAATTATTATTATTATAAAATTTTAAATTTAAACTAAATTATTGAAAAAAAATTAAAAAAATATTTAAAATTTTTATTATTAAAAATTATTGAATTTTAAAATTAAACTAAATTAAAAAAAAATTAATTTTTTTTATATGTAATTCTAAATGACAGAAAAAATAATAAAAAAACTAAATTTGAAATAAAAAAAATTAAATTTGCTTTTTTACATAAGATTATTACAAAAAAAAAAAACAATTTTTTAAATAACAGAAAATATATAAAAGTAAACTGAAATGAATATTAATAAAAACGGACTTTGTATGTACAAATATAAAATATAAATTTTATAAAGATTTAAATTAATTAATTTTTTTTTTATGATGTAAGGGTTGAAAGCCTGAAATTATGTAATAAACTTCGAAAAGTTGGGTGGAAATAATGACGACTAGAAAAAAAATTTTATTTATAATATGTTTTTCTCTTCAAATTCACTCCACATCAAGTGTGTGCTGTGGCAACAACAAAAAATTAGCTAACAACAGGAAACGGCACTGCAACGCCAGAGCAAAAGCAAGCAAACTGCAACAGCTGTTGTTGGGCGCTGACCTGCGCCATGGCGTATGCCAACAACAAAAAAAAACGTTCAACTGTCAGAACAACAAAAAGCGCAGCAATAATTTTTATATAAATATGGCGCTGCTCCCTCTTACAGGCACTAGAGTGTCAGTGCTATAAACTATTTCCTTGACTAGGCGACTAACTTCATTTGTGTTTATGTTTGTTTGTATGAGTATGAGAGTATGTGTGTGCGTGTATTTATGTGACTCCTTTAATCATCGCACATAATGATTTCGATTTTATTTGCACTACAGTTTCGCGTGTCTTTGGCTTATTTCGAAAATTGTTTTAATTTCTTTTCGATTTCTTCACTAAAAATTTGCGTTTTCCGTTCGGTTATTTTTATATTCGCAGAATTTTAATTTTTTTATTTTTTTTAATGTTTCACTTCAAATTACCGCTAGTCTACACAGCTGTATATGTATATATGTATTTATGTTTATTTGCGCGATTTAAAAATATTTGATTGCTGTCTTTAGCCTACCTGGCAGTCGGTCGTCTATCTATAACTTAAAATGCATATATCATGCGCTTATGAATGTATTCATATGTACGTGAGTATGCTTGTGCGTTTGTGCAAATATTGAAAATGTGTTGGAATTATTAAAAATAGCGTGGCAAAATCATAACCACAGCAGTGTGCATAAATACTCTTACGAGTATATTTATGTATGTGGGTTTGTGTGCGAAGTGCCAAATGCGCTGCTACTAAAATGCTCCTGCAGCTGCAACTAACCGCCGCCAAGTGCATAAAGTGTGATTTTAAATCATAGTATGTGTGTCTGTGTCTGCACTCCCTAAGAATTCAATGCTTCTTCAGCACGCTTCTTAGCCGTCATCCTGCAGCAGCATCTTTCCTCTTCATCTGCATTTTTGCCGCATTTCAGTTTGTTCGCATAATTGTTGTTGTTGGTGCAGCCAATTTTTTTTTGCAGCCAATTGTAAATAATTATGAATCGCTTTCGATGCTTTCACGGCTCATGCTCATACGTACAGCTGTTGTTGTTGTTGTTCATATATTTAATATCTGCTAAATGCGAATGTTGGCTGCGGCGCTTCTTCAGTACCCAGCGACATGCATAGTCGTACATACATACACTTAATTTAGTTTATTTGTTTTTTAAACACTCAAAATGCCTTTTAGATCATTTCACGAGGCACATAGATACATACATATACAACAACAACATCCGAACTAACTAAAGTACACTGTTGCAGCTGTGTCACTGCTTCTTCGCCAATTTTTTTGCTGCTACTGTTGTTGTAGTTGTTGTTTTTGCTAATATTTTGCGCTTTATGATTTATCATTCGATCGACTTTAACACAATTTGATTCAATGTGTGTTCGGAGCGTGCAGGGGCTTCTAAGAAACATGCAAACATACATACTCACATGTGTATATGTAAATATGTATTTGTAGATGTGCGGATGGGCGCAAACATACAACTTGTATACATTTATAGCATCTTATAAGCGCTGTTATTAATTTATGAATGTGTTATTGAACAATTTTATTTATAATTTCTAACTAAATGCGAGCAATTGGGCACATGATGCGAAAAAATGTTGAACAAATTTGCAGATATACGTAGGGACATTTATATACTAAGAGCAATTGCCAAAAGCCGAAAATTATTGGTGGAGAAATTTTGGACAAAATTATTTTTTTTTACTATTTTTTAATTTTATAATTTTAATTATTTCGGTTTTTTATCTTTTATTTCATATTTAATGTTCTATTTTATTTTATTTTATTTTTTATTTTATTTTATTTTATTTTATTTTATTTTATTTTATTTTATTTTATTTTATTTTATTTTATTTTATTTTATTTTATTTTATTTTATTTTATTTTATTTTATTTTATTTTATTTTATTTTATTTTATTTTATTTTATTTTATTTTATTTTATTTTATTTTATTTTATTTTATTTTATTTTATTTCATTTTATTTATTTTATTTTAGATTATTTTAATTTATTTTATTTTAATTAAATTTAATTTTATTTATTTTAATTTATTTTATTTTAAATTTAATTTAATTTAATTTAATTTAATTTAATTTAATTTAATTTATTTTATTTTATTTTATTTTATTTTATTTTATTTTATTTTATTTTATTTTATTTTATTTTATTTTATTTCATTTTATTTATTTTATTTTATTTAAATAGTCATTACTCAATATACCATTCTTGTACATATTTTAAACCCAAAAAAAATATTTTACAAATTTCGGTTTTTCTTTAAAATATGTGTCATAAATAAAATTTAATAAGTCTCAATATTACCAAGAATTAATATACTAAAGTGGGCTGTTTACTTATTTACTCGCTTATATGCAAATACGTCTGTATGAATAAGAATTTACCGTAATCACTTCCGCCACAACGGAATCCCCTGCATTAAAATATTAATATTTTTATATTTTTCCAGCTTCTTTGCAATCCATCTAAAGTTAAACTTTGTGCTTCCCTTTGCTGTTTCGCAGAAATGATTTCTTTTTGTGACTAAATTTTATGACATTCCCGAGTTTTGCCGGGTTTATCTTAAATAAATTATTTGTAGTACTTCAATTAAGCAAATAAGCAATAAGTAACGAATGACTCAAAATCCAGAGCAACTGTTTTACCATTCATATGCATATAGTACAAACACAGGCTTACAACTACATACAGCTATATAAATATACATATATGTATGTATGTATGTGTTTGTATGCAAATTGGTGTGCTCTAAAATATATAAAACTACTGTTAAATATTCTCTTGCGCTTTAAATTCACTCGAATCTACTCCTAAGTATTTATCAGGTCGATGTCATATTTAGTTTATAATCAAATTAGTCACCCATTAGTAAGCGCTAGTAGTTGTTGTATGTTTGTGTTTAGCTTTATTTCGTCGCTGTAACTTAGCGCTTAGTAAGTGCTCTTAATGTATGACTACACTAGCGAATAATTTCCGCTTAGTCGCTTATATTTATTTGCTAACAAGCAATTGGGAAAACTGAGCGACTCATGTAGTTACATATAAACATAATTGTTTAGTAGTTAGCAAGTCTGTATAATTTAATAATTTAGCCGACGGTACTGTAATTGAGTTGCGATAATTTAATCAAACACAAATTCAAAAAATATTTTTTGGGTTATTTCTAAGTTGGATTCACGAAAATTATAATATAAAAATTGGACTTTTGCATTTGTTTACCACAAGAATTTTATGAAATTTATGCAGAAACAGATATTAATATTTAATTTTTTATATATAATTTATGAGCTTAAAAACTTTTGGAAATTCAGAATTTGAAATTAATTTACTAAATGGTGCTTGCGATCAAGTGTTTCACTTTGTTCAACTATACAGATTCACTTGTAGGTAATATTATCATAATTTTAGTTCAATCATTAAAGAAAAAATTATTTATTTAACTGTAAAAATATATTTTATTTATAATTTACTATACAAACGAAGTTATTTTAAAATTTAAATATAAGCAGTTCTATATCTTATATAGTATATCTACATCTATAAACATAAAAATATTCCTAGTTTTGAAATATGTTTCCAATGTTTTCATATATCCCTACAGGTACTTCTTATCTTATACATAGTTCCAAAGGTATTAGTGAGAAAATGCCCAGCACTTGCGAAATATAATATCTCAAGCAGAGCATATTGCCTGGATAATATGTAGTCACTAGTGCTGATAGCAAGCACACTAAATAGTCAGGGTAGTTTTATAATCTGCATTTCCTTCGGGTATGCTTGGACAATTGGACGTTTGCTGTTTGAAAGAAACAGTTTTACCTACAATTTCTGTTTCTGTTTCTTATAATGCTTACTAGCTTTACATCACATTTTCAGCAACACAGTTCATCACTTCTCTGCACAAGATATTTAATATTTTTTGTATGAAATTCCAGCCTATAGTTTCTTATCTACCTTTTTTGTACTCGAAGGGTAAAAAATTTAACTTTGAAAGACCGTTTTCACACAGGCAATTTTTGTCGCGGCAATTCTTAGTTTTATAGGAGAGGGGGCGACGAAGAGACGAGAATTTCTCTCTCTCTCGCTTCCCTTGGTCGCCCCCTCTCCTATAAAACTAAGAATTGCCGCGACAAAAATTGCCCGTGTGAAAACGGTCAAAGGAAAAAAATATCATAAAATAAATGTTATCTAATTTTTCTAACACAAAACTTCTTCTACTTCGAAAATAGCTCAAGATGGAGTATGAGCTCTAGAAATATCAGCACTTTTGGTAGATCGTACGAAAATCATAGAGCCGACTGATATATGATACTTAGAACTGAAGTAATTCCTGAATGGAAGCATTAAAGTAACTTGCCAATTAAGCTGTAGGATATTATATCAGCACTTGATAAAACTGTCCGATAATCTTTAAGATCTTTTTCTAAATACATATTGGTTTCGGAACATTACACTACCAAAATGGTTCTATATGTCATAAGTGATCTACACAATGTGATTCTAATGTCCGTAATCTGCGACTGCTATACATTTCATTCCAAATTTGTTTCCACAGTTTCAAAATAAAAAAATATAATAATGAATCACAGTCAGCGGCGTTCTAAATTTTCAAAACAAAGTATTTTATGCCAGTTTATCTTAAAATTTTGAATTTTTTTCAAAACAATTTTTTTCAATCACGAGTATTTTTAATCACTTTCGTCAAAAAAAAATTTATTTCAACTTCGTTTTAATTTTCAATTTTTTTTATATTTTTTTTTTACTAAACATGCACACATACATACATACATATGTGTATGAATAATACATGTGATTATCCGCATTAGAATTTGACTTATCAAGCAAATATGTGAGACTAATTTCTTTTAAAGCACAGTAGTTAAGCACGCTTAAAGTAATTAGATATAATTTAAATAAATATGCGATTCTTTAGTAATATTTACCATTTTTGCCGTTATGTCTTCCACTTTTAATCCTTTTTCGTATTAACTGCCGTGAGATTGGTGTTGCTTAGAAGCACGCGTGCGTATTTTTACACTATTGTAGTTGTTGTACGATTTTCACAAATTCGTAGCAATTTTGTCGTTTGTGCTAAGCGCTTTTTCCACACACGTTTTTAAGTTTTTATTAATTAACAAATCGTTTACAATAATTTTTATGATTTCTTTATTTCGCACAAAATTCACAGCATGTCTAGTTAATTTCTATTGAATTCTAAGTTTTGTTTTCTATGCTAAGGTATTAAAGTATATTTTTACTTTATTACTTGTTAGTGGTAAAAAAAGCGCTTTACAAAGTTGTATGTAGGTATTTTATATTTCAATTACTGTGGTTGTGTTGTTACTTTTTTAAGAAGGCTGCAGCTGTTGTGCATATTATTAGAAACACATGAGTTTTTTTTGTTTATTTTGCACAAATTGGTATGCAGAAAATATTTTGGTATGTAGTTAGACGCAACAGAATCGAAGGATAATTTTTTGAAATTTTTAAATTGTTGTTGTTGTTATTTTAAAATTTTTTCGACGCTTAAATAATACGCAGAAATTGAAAATACTCAGTTTATGATTATATGTATGAAACTAATTTTAATATAATCAGTTATGTTTGTTGTTGTTGTTTTTTAACGTTTTGTTTTTGTTAAATTTATATTCAATTTATTTTTTTTTAGTAATTGATAAATATATATTTTTAATGTATTTTTGTTGCTATAATAGTTACGTTCTTCACTTTATTTTAATATTTCTTTCAATATTTTATAATTTACACTGAATTTTTTACTGATTATCTCCGATATTTTACACTTCCGCTTGTAATTTTAGCTTCAAAATTCTTTTCAAATATTTGTTGTTATTTTTTACAAAAAAATTTACCACATTTTCCTATTCGCTCTCGCGTGAATGTCACTTTTCTGCCAATTTCCAGCTGCATTCAGTTCACTTGCGTCTTTATTTACGCCAAAAATGCCGTTATTCATCAAACTCAAACACCGAAAATTTGTTGTGGGAGGCGGCGCCTTAACTACCGTTAACCACCGAAGACCGCGTGTGAATGTTTGATATGATGGCACTTCACCGCAATAATTCCAATGCAAGCGTACAAACAAAAACAAAAAAGCACCAAAATCAAAACACGCAAGCGAAATCAAAAGTTGAAAAGAAAAATGGGCAACAACGCGTCCAACCAATACCGAATATCGAATGCAAATGTTAGAACGCGAACATTTTTTTGTATGAGCGCTCCCAACTACTGCTACTTCCAACTTATACTTATTATTATTATTATCTGCCACAACTGTCGCAACGGCGCAATGTTGTTCTTGCCACTACTAGTGCGCTAGTGAGTTGCTTATTTGATTTTTATTTAACTAATTTCTAGTTGTGTTCTCGTTGTTGTTGACTGTAGAATATTTTTGCTGTTGCCGCTTTAGCCGCTGATTGCGCTGCTGCCTGCCGCTTGCACGTTTAGTCAATGACTAAGGGCGCGCAATTCAAAAAATTTTTAAATTCAACACAACTCAACACAAAAACCAAAAACTAATAAAATCAATTTCACACACACACACATACACATGAGCGCTTGCTTGCAGCGCACACACTTACCCCGAAAACGCACATGCACAGACATACACACACGCATGCATTGGCTTCTTCCGCTCAGTGGCGCCGACAGCCGCAGCAGCAGCAGCAGCGCTGGCAAAACAAAGTGTAGCCGGTGAGCGGGCAGTTAAATGAGCGCTGCTCCTCACTAGCGTCGCACTAAGAGAGAGCAATGCTAAGCTAGTAAGCCAGCCAGCCAGCCAGCCAACAAGCAAGCAACAAATTGAGTGGCAAAACTGTAACGAAAACGCTGCCGCAGCAGTAGTGACAGCGCCAGCAGCAGCACTAGAAGCTGTAGAACATGTGAGCATTGTATGTAAGACACATTAACGACGCCAACAAAAACAATAAAAGCAATGCTAAGAAAGTGTTTATAACAGCTAGCAATTGCCGGCTGTGTACAGTGGGGCATTGTAGGGTAATGACTGGTGAAAAAATATAAATGAAGGGTTCTGAGTTGGGAAGCAACACTTCTTTCATTTAATCGATATATTTTTTGTTTTAAGGAAGAATAGTAGGTATATTATTCATTAAGAAATAAAAGGATACAACTTCTCTTACAACAAGATAATGCTATTAAGGGGTGATCCCATGTGATGGGATAGAAAAAATTAAATTAAAATTAAATAAAAACAAATTCTTAAATTGCTCTCTGAACATTACTTGAAGACGACAATAAAGTGATTTTTAAAAATTTTAAATCGTGTTAAAGATTCAGCAGTTCGAAGAGTTAGTTGGCAGCTGGAAACATTGAACGCGTTATTCTCAAAACTGTGATTTCAAACATTCATCCATCGTATCTCAAAAACGACCCAACCGAATGAAATTAGTTGGGAAACGCACTATTTCCAAAATTTCGATTTTTATACCAACTAAAAAAACGCAAAATTCGTTTTTTTTTAATGTCTACCAAAATTATATTAAAAGTTATATTTATATTGTTGAAATGTATGTAATTGAAAATAAACTTAAGGCTCTATCTATTTACTGGTCATTGAAAAAAAAAAACCTAAAAACACACGGGATGACCCCTTTAAATTTCTAAAATCAGGGGTTAATTTAACTGTGTCAAATTATAATCGTCGGTTCAATTTCAGAGTATCCAAGGTTCACGCAATTATCACGCAGGCGCGCGGTTGTGGTCTCAAGCATTCAGAGTCCTCTGTTTGTCTGAAAGACAGTCTGTGTATTCGAAACTATAAAGGCGATACTGAAAAGCTCTGGAAAATAGTGCAAATGTGATAAGAATGATTTTTGATGACAAATCCAAAGAGTTCTCACCACGAGCAACACTATTTGATTTATTACGAGTTATTGCCTTAAATTTGTGCACGTTGCAAGATACTACTATTTGAATTATTTAGGAGAGTAGCCGATGGAATTCATCATTAAATAGGACCGAATATTCTGGCATGATTAGCCTTTTGGAAAGCTGAGTTTCCAGTACCTTGTGGTATACTTAGCTACTCCAACCTATTACATAATAGATTACTACCAAATTAGTTATCACTTCTGTACTTTGAATTATATTATGATCTCGTTGAAGTCCTCTTAAAATACATACACTTAAAAAGTACAAGTTTCAATGAAAATATTATTAAATTATTTATTTCAGTTCTAAGGAAATTATATTTACAATATAATTCATTTTATATCAAAGACAATAATTTTTTTTCCACTCAAATTTCGAAAATAACCCACTGTACAATGACAACGAAGGAGCATTCGCATTTTAATTTGACCGCATCTTCGGCTCATACTTCGTCGTACTCAGCTGTTGGTTCGTAAATTCGTTGTTCATATTCGTAATTCGTAATTCGTAAATTTGTACATATTTATTAGTTTGTGTTGATTTTTTATTATTATTGCTTTACTACTCGGAATACTAATTCTAATTCGCTCACACTACGCATTCATAATATCTGTGAGTGTGTACTACTGCTCTCTTTGCTCACACACTCTCACTGGAGAGCTCGCTGCTGCATGTTAAACAACAACAAGCAGCAGCAGAAGCAAATGTACTAAGAAGAAAGATATGGTGATTATAATGGCAATGTCTGTCAAGATAATATGACTGGGCTTAAAGACAAGACAGACACACACTCACACCTTCACTCATACACATAAATATAAATGTATATATATGGTAGATTTGTAGAATAAATGAGTGAATATTCAACAACAACATATTGCTGGCTGCTAGTCGTAGCAATGATTTTTTGAGTTTTTGTTTTATTGTTTTTGCCATAAGTTAGTGCAACCCTAATTTAACAGCAACTCTGACATATGGACACACACACTAACACATGTTTACAATCAGAAATACATTTGTACTGACAATTCATAATATTAAGCAGAAGCAGCAGTATTATTGGAATCAAACTTAGATAGATTGTTGTTGTTGTTATATAATATTATCACTCGTGCATACAAATAGATACTCAAAATTTCAAAAATTTGCGCTCATTACATTTGTATGTATGTAAATATATGTATATCTATGTACGTTTGTATGACAGTGAGAAATATGGTTGTAGCAGCAATGACAACGGCGGAAGCATACGATAGCGTTGCGAAAGTATTGATGTAAATGAAATAGGATAAAATTCTGCTAATCATTGAGGTGTTTGTGTTAAAATGCTTCAATTGTAAGACAAGTCCATCAACAAGGATGTGGTCGCTAGGAAATTTTAAGTGAAAGTGAAATTTTTCAATAAAATTTGTTTTTTATACGATTATTGTAAGAATGAAGTATGCATTTAGGCGCTGGGAAGGTAAGATTTGTTTTTAAATTAATTAAGATTTATATTTGAATATATTTTATAGAAGTATGAAGCATAATTCTAGGCGGTGGGGAGGAGTATTGCCTTTTTAAATTTTAATTTTTATATTTTTTTTTTGCTTAATGTAATTTCGAGTATAATTTTTCTTAAAAGAAAGCAGCATTTTAGGCGTATTAATTTTGTTACGATTAAATTGTTTCCCACTTCGTCGTTTACACTCTTTAATAATATTACATCATGAATTTTAATATTTATATTAGTAAAATATAACATAAAGCGCTGATTAAAAGTATTCAATTAAGAAAAACGATTTTAAAATTAGTAAAACATACTTTTAGGCGCTTGGAAGTATTAAAGTATTAAGTTTAAAGATGAAAAAATTTATAATTGAATCTTTGACACTGAAATCCCTTTTCCATTCTGGCATTTTGTAAAGCCATCCGTCCTACATGATAATGAGTTGAAATGTTAATGAGTTTTTAGAACACCATGCATTCTAAAGTGCGATTTAATAAAAATATTTTATTATTTTTATTTGCATTTATTTGATATCTGTATTATTAAGGGGCACACCTAGTGTGAAATTTCAAAAAAAATCGTTTTTACATTACACCTTTAAAAATAACATATTAAAATTTCAAATCGATATCTCAAATAGTTTTGAGTTATAGCAATTTAAAGAGCAGGCGCTTGGCAGCTAGAGAGTCTCATTAGCTACGAGACGTACCTGAGGTATTGTTAAGAGTCTACTGTCCCTTCCTTCAATGTAATGGGAGTGATATGTAGTTGGATCTGCAGCAAGAGATTTTGCGGCTTTTAAGGCCGAGACGAGAGTACGAATCGCTGATGATCACCAAAGAGCTTCTTCAAAAGAAGGTCGATCATCTCGAAGAAAAGCTTCTTCAGCTGAACAAGCCCTTTTCGAAGATGAGGAAGGTGAATTATATGGCCCTGGAAGAGCAGATTATTACAGCTAATCATATGATTTTAAACAACTTTTAACAGTAAAAACGATCATTTTATCTTTAAACGCGTTTTTCTCGAAACAGCATTTTCCGAATTTGCTGCAGTGATTACTCGAAAACAAATGATCCGATCACTATCGAATTTTATTTTTACATGTTCTATATATAGTTCTCCGTACAATGGCCTATCGATCAAAAATCGAATTTTGGCAGACCAAAAACGACCAAAATTTTGGGTAAAATTCGACTATTTTTTTTTTTAAACGCCGCCATATTGTAAATTTTTGATTTTTTTTATCGTAGTTCATTGTACAGATAATATTATCTGGTTTAACGAGAATTTTTTTTTAGATTACATTCATGGAGAAGGCCGGAATCGCTGCAGCAGAGAAGGACCTTTTTTCCCGCCATCGGAGATCGATTATAACTTAAAAATTATTTAATTTTTTTCTTCAAAAATTTCAGTGTATATTCTTGAAACATGTATAAATATAGTACATATATTCTTAAAATTTTGAAATAATTGATAAAGTATTTTTTTTAATAAAAACTCCCAAATATCACCTTTTTTTAGGCCATTACACTAGTTGTGCCCCTTAATAATTATTCATATATTTTTTTGTCCATTTCTTCAATTGGCTAAATTATTTATGAATTCAATAATAAATACAAATAAATATTACAATTTTCCATTTATATTATAGAAAACTGCTTTTAATAAGAAAAATCACAAAATTTCCTACAGGGTTGCTATTTTCATTTGGTGCGTCACATGCATTTGTTTTCTTTTTATAGCAAATATCTGCAATTAATCAAGCAAAGAGAAATCTGAAATATAATTTGTAAGCACAAACACATTCAAGTATAAAACATGTGTACACACACATACATACATATAAACTCACTTATGCAAATGTGCAAAAAAATTATTTGAAGGTAGATATTACTACATTGAACCCTAGCAAAAGCTAGTGTAATAGAAAAAAAAAAAATTTAGCAAATGAAATCACAGATAGAAAATAAAAACAAAAAATCAGTGAATAAATATATGACGTATGTATGTATGTACTCTCTCATACATAAGAAACACCTCGCCTGCTAAAAAGGGTTAAAAAGGACAATCTTAAAGTAAACGCAAGACAAACTGCAGATAATCATTCAACTGTGAGTGTGACTGTGTGAGTGTAAGTGTCTGACAACAACAAAGAATCAGAGAGCAAAAATATTGCAATTGTCATGACGGAGTTTCGTGAGTGAGAGCAAGCCAAAAACTGAGCACGAAGCAAATATTGAATGAATTACAAATTTGAGTAGAATTCCAAGAAGAAGATTACGACGAGGAAGTGTTGCGCACAGAATGTATGTGGGTATGTATGTACATAAGTATATGTGTGACAAAGCAGATGATGAGTGTAGCAAGAGATATTCGCAGAACCTCAATCAAATTTATAAATGCGCATACAAATGCAAACACACACACATACGAGCATAACAAAATTTGCCACAAAATGCGTACGCAAGCATATCTGCAATTTTTGTTGTTTTTTTTTTGTCGTTGAACTTTTATTTTGCAGCAGCTGCTTGTGTGAGTGTGTCAGTGTATGAGTATGAATGCGAAAGTGCTGATAACAACAAAACCAAAAAATACAGTATACATACATACATATATGCACAACTAAAGCAACGAATCTGAAGCAGCAATAATAATAATAAAGATGAGAAGTGAGCGAGTAAAGCAGAATTTGTAAGAGGCAAAAACGACAACAACAAACCGTAGTACCGGCGAATTAAGGCGCGGTAGCATTGCTGACAACAGTGATGTGCAGCTACATACAACAACAATTGCAACAATGTTTAATTTATAAAACAAAAACAGAAATAAAAGCAAAAGCAAAATTTTGCAAATAGCAAATAAATGAGTAATAATTGTAATGGAAACAGAATGTGAAATTGGAAACGCATTAGAAATGGAGTGAGTTTACTTAGTTTTTGACTGTAAATGCACATATGTACATATTTGATAAGAGGTATACATGTATGTATGTATAATGAAATGAATAGAGTTTAAATGGATCGAAGATCTTAATTGAATTGTCTTAATGAAATTTGAAACACATATCCCTTGGCCGCCTGAGGAGGTTGCTTTCGAAGATGGGCAAAATCAGTCCGCTGCCACGCCCACAAAATGAAGAAAACCGAAAACACATAAAGTGTCATAACTAAGCCATAAATAAAGTTACGGAAGTAAAATTTGGAACAGAGGGTCACATTAGGGAGGGGTGTAATTTTTTTTTGGTAGGTTATTTAGGTTATTTGTATACATCTTCCAAACCAATTAAGCTATATAAACCAAACTGTAGTCGTTTCTTTTAGCTATTTTCTTTATACAGTCTAAAAATTACAGAAATCGGATAATAACCTCACCCAACTCCCATACAAAGGTTAGGTTGAAAATTACTAAAAGTGGGTTAACTCACTAACGAAAAACGTCAGAAACACAAAATTTTACATGAGAAATGGCAGATGGAAGCTGCACTCAGATTTTTTTACAAAATGGAAAATGGGCGAGGCGTCGCCCACTTATGTATGTGTCAAAAACCATATCTCAAGAACTACTCGACCGATTTCAATGAAATTCGGTATATGATATTTTCTTGACACCCTGACAACACGGTTGAAAAATGGGCGAAATCGGTTCACAAGCACGCCAACTTCCCATATAACTCAATTCTGAATTCCATCTGATTCGTTCACTTTATAATATATACATAAGAAACCGATGAAGATAGTGGAATAAAACTTTACACAAATACTGTATATCATCTGTAGCTTCACTTATGGAAAATTTTTCGAAATCTGACTTTAACATTTCAAGGCCCCGGATATCTACACGAAGAACTCATTGCCTAAAGATAATTTTTCATCGAAAATATCAGCAAATCTTTCAGATATTTTAATTTAATTCAGAGAAAATTATTTTCTCCTAATTGTGTGCCTCTGTTTCACAAATTATTAAAATCGGATCAGAACTTCCCCTAGCTCCCATATACCTAATAATGTGTGGGTTTTATTCCGCATATATCGGTTAATATGTTAGATATCTTAGCAAAATTAAGTGTGCATATAGTTTTGTATATATTGTAGCTTGGTGGGGAAAATGAGTGAAATCGGTTTAGGAATTACATTAGCCCTCATATACCATATATAATGATTTACGTTATTCTATTGGACTTTATGCCGAATATAAGGGTTTCAAACTGACTTCGAAACCATAGAAGTCGTAATGCAAAAAAAACAGAAATTTCTTATCCAATTGGAAGATCTCAAACTGGTTTCCCAGAGCCCAAATACATTTTCGTTTGTCAATCAATCTCCATAGTTGATATTAGTAAAATGAAAAGTGAAATAAATATACCGTTATTCAATAAATCTGTATAAATTTCATGCTATGTATGATGCCTGTTAATTGGAAAATGCTTGCAGGTGTCCTGTTCGAGTATTATTTCAACAAAAACTTAATCCCTTTGTTTCTAATATTACCTCTAAGCCCTCTACTAGCTGTCATTTATCACCGAAATTCGTTTTTCATTACGAATGCTTAAACTCCTGAATGTACATACATATGTTTGTTTGTATGTGTGTATATGAGTAAGGACGCTGTAATTATTGTACACGCATTAGTTGGATATATATTTTCAGCAAAACAAATGATATTTTCAAAAACAAAATATGTGCACATGTGTGCATGGAAGTATTAAAAATTGAGCTAACAACAAAAACAGCAGCGACAACAACAATAACTAATCAAAGAATTATTGTAATTCAATGCCGATTGCCTATTCACAGGCGCATTAGCCTAAGCAACATGAGCTGTACAAGCTGTAAGTCGCACGCACACACACAAACACGCACAACGAAATCACTCGCGTTCCCGTACGCCTCTGCGAACTAATAACAACAGTTATGTAAATATGTATGCGATGTACGGGCGCTCACAAACAAATAACCGTTAGTCAAGGGTGCGAAATACAATGTCCTTTCGTTTTGGGTGCGACTTAGCGCGCCGCCAGCTCAACGCTCAACGCTGCTGTACTTTTGCATAATCGCACTTGACTAACGCGCTTTCCACGCGGTAAGCCGAGCGAGCTCATGCGGATGTGTGTTTGTGTAATCCTCCACCAATTTCGAAAAACAATTTCATTTAGTAATTCCACATTGCGCAATTTTTTGATTTACACGCATTCTACGCAGCTTTTTTCCGTCATTTCTACTCTCACTCCACAACGTGTGTAATCAAATGGGCAGCGCTGAAAGCTGCCAAACACACACTCGAGCATATGTGCTGTTTCGGCGAGAGGGTTGAGTTGAGCAGAGGTGAGATGAGGACAGGCGCTAAGCAACTGTCTCGCAGCTCAGTGCCACATAATTATCCGCAATCTTGTTTGCTACGTCGGCATTGTTCTTACTGCGCCTTTTTCGCATTGATACAATTTAATACCGTTAGAAAACAAAAGCTGGTATGAGTAAAGCCATTGCTTTCGAAGCAGTGGAGGTCGGTGAGTGACTTAGAGTCAAAGGGCTTTAGGGTTACAGCATTGATCGCTATGCGACGATCGGGATTTAGTGAGAGTGAAAGCTATGATACAGGGATATTCGTTAAGTCAGTTTCGGGCCCTGACTTCAGTCATCGATTTGTGGCATTCCCTGTAAACTGTATTGAAGAGCAGTTTGTGATTCACAGGTCACTAAAACTAAAAGAATAGTACCTATTGATGTGTGAAAAAAGTTATTGGAACTGAGGTCTGCTCCAGCTCCCGAGATATGTTAAGTTAGATTACCCTTAACCTAATGCTATCAAACACATTTCCAAAATACTGATACCAAGGAATGTCTAGAGCTTTTCAGATAAATCTAGAAAGTATTTGAAGTGTTCTCAATGGCAGAGTTTGTAAAATCCGAGACAATTGTGTGTCCAAACTAAGATCTCTGATTTTACGAACTCGAAAGACACACGTGTTTTCTGTGCTTCTGATTCAACCATGACAAAACTGACAAATGGGCAGCAGACTTTCTAATCAACCAATAAAACAAGAATGTATCAAAGAGTATGCTCAATTTGGAAAAACTTAACCGGTTTGTGAGCAAAACCAGGGATCGGAATACATATAGTTCAGATAATATACATACATAGGTCTAAACATTTTCACGAAGCGTTTTTATATAAAGAACTGTAAACACAATACAAACAAGTAAGGAAAGGCTAAGTTCGGGTGTAACCGAACATTTTATACTCTCGCAATTAATTTATTTAACTTTATTTATATTATATAATACACAATTTGACCCACATATTCGTCATATATATTGTATAAAGTCCATTGAAAGTTGGAAACCATAATATTAGGTTAGAAGCACCGAGGTCCTCGTGTTCGATATATGGGCCATTAAAAACTTATGGTCCGATTTCGGCGATTTTTATATATTGTAAAGTAAATATTGTAAAGTAAACGATTCAGATTGTCTTCAAAGCTCTGATATATTGGAAGTAGGCGTGGTTGTGAAGCGATTTGGACTATTTTCACAACATATCATTGGGATGTAAGGAAACTATTACAAACCAAGTTTCATTGAAATCGATCGAGTAGTTCCGGAGATATGGTTTTTGACCCATTTTCCATTTTGTAAAAAAATCTGAGTGCAGCTTTCATCTGTCATTTCTTATGTGTTTCTGACGGTTTTCGTTAGTGAGTTAAACCACTTTTAGTAATTTTCAACCTAACTTGTGAATGGGAGGTGGGCGTGGTTATGATCCGATTTCTTTCATTTTTGGACTGTATTAGGAAGGGGCTAAAAAAAGCGACTGCAGAAAGTTTGGTTTATATAGCTCTATTGGTTTGCGAGATATGTGCAAAAAACTTAGTAGGGAGCGGGGCCACGCCCACTTCCCCAAAAAAATTACATCCAAATATGCCCCTTCATAGTGCGATCCTTCATACCAAATTTTATTTCCATAGCTTTATTTATGGCTTAGTTATGGCACTTTATGTGTTTTCGGTTTTCGCCATTTTGTGGGCGTGGCAGTGGTCCGATTTTGCTCATTTTCGAAAGCTACCTTCCTATGGTGCCAAGTTTCATCAAGATATCTTAATTTTTACTCAAGTTACAGCTTGCACAGACGGAGGGACGGACGGACGGACAGACAGACATTCGGATTTGAACTCCACTCTTCACCCTGATCATTTTGGTATATATAACCCTATATCTAACTCGTTTAGTTTTGGGTGTTACAAACTACCGTTATGTGAACAAAACTATAATACTCTCTTTAGCAACTTTTGTTGCGAGAGTATAAAAAGTAATGCAATCATGTCTCTCTCACGAGTAATATGAGCCGGGGTTAGTGCAACCCGTGAAGCTCTCGAGATGCTTCTATCCCAATGTTAACCAGAAACCTTCCAAAGCCTGGCAGATATTTGCATTGTTCCAAAGATCCATTCTGAAAAACTCTGAAAAATAGTTTACACTAAAATAAACAATGGAACCTTGAACTTCTTCAGGATACCACTAAAAGCAAGCTCGCCCGCTATTTATGAATCATAATTATGTATATACCGTCAGGACTTATAATGAAGGACCGCATTAAGGATGCTTCAGTAACTTTAATATCGCAAACTAGTCGGCCATTAAAACTGAAATGAGAGAGAAAAATATACATAACTGAAAAAGAAAAATTATTTTACGAGGTCTAAGTTATCATTATATCAAAAGCACATCTGGAATGACAACAACAAAAGGAGGCATAGATATTAATATATTTATGTATGTATGTGTGCATTTTCGATGTAATAATTTTACATTTGTTAATGTATATAATTCAGGCTATAAAACTTCATCCCTTTTCCGCAAATTTTACAACTTTTGTGGATGGAAGTGAACCGCCACTGCGCTAGTACAACAACACAAAAATAGAACAATTATCGTATATACAAACAGTCGTGCATAAATATATGGAACTTATTTAGTTAATGTACTTTTATAACTTGTCGGGCTTCCTGCACAGCTTCACAAATACAAATACAAACAAATGAACAGATACATAAATATGTATATATATGTATGTCTGTTTGTAATTACATAGAAATAACAGCATAAAATCAAATAATAAAATAGTAGCAAGTAAATTCACTGCCGACAACGATGAGCGTATGCTGAGCATCAAACGGAGCAACAGCACTGCCAGCAGATACTTATCGAACTGTACTACCGTTATTTTTGCATGAATACCCAAATACAACCCCCTTTTATTTCGGCCAATTGCTACTAAAATTCAATGTTAGATTATTCATATTACAATGCCACTCGACGCGATGTGAGACTGTGGTGTGTGTGTATGTGCATGCAAATCTGTATGCGAGTGCAAAGTGAAACCCTTCTGGGTATACCATAAGCTTGTGAAAAGGTCGCGTGTCCATTCATACTCCGCAATCTCTGTAAGTATGTATGTGTGTGTGTGATTGCGTTCGTTGGGCGCACGCATTTGATTACTACCTTTCGACAGCCTCTCGAGTCTTCCGGTTTTCCATTCATTTCGATTGTCGCCGCACACCATCATCATCATCTAGCCAGCGTCATCATCACCATAATTAACATTAACAACTGTTACATTTACCTAAATTTGTACTAAATCTGCTCCGCCCAGTTATTCATATTCTCGGCGCTTATAATCAGCGCCGCACAACAATCGATTAGATTGGAAAATTCGTATGTTGTGCCTCCCCTCGGGGCATCGACTTTCAAGAGCGCTGCGACAGTCGCACGCACAAATCTGTCTCACCGACAGCATCCGGGCTGGCGTACGGTCATTCGTTCGTTCGTGCTAAGCGTTTGTACTAGTCAATGCCACCACCAGCACCATCAACAACAACAGCACCAACTCCAACTCGCCTGGGTGGTGGCGCATATTCAAAAATCTCTTCGTCGCACTTTCATCAAGCAATTCAATCGTGGACCGGTCGTCCATTAGTCCCTTTTATTTTATATGCTTTACTTTTCTTTTGTCCATTCGTTAGTTCGCACTGTTCAAGCATTCAACTGTTCAATTATGGATCCCAACACACACATATACTCTCTTGGTTGTTGTTCACCCGTTCATTTATTTCCTTCGCTTACTCGTTTGTTATTAATTTGCACGCAACGAAAGAAAGAAAGAAAGAAGAAGAAATCTAATAAAATGTGTTGAAATGAAATGAAATCAGAATTCGTTCTTATTATTAGTAGGACTATGGCTATTAGTAATTCGCTTTGCCATCAGCTGCCAGTCGTCTCACTCCAACTCCAAGTTAGTTGAGGACTCTTCAGCTACCCGAATTTTACTAGTACTTACGGTGAAGGTACAGTGTTCCTTGAAGAGCTTTGTAATTTTTAATAGAGTATTGGAAAATATTTTTGAAAAACTTATATTTGGCAAACCCTTTGAAAAGAAAGGAACAAATACTCTTTGCTATGCTAAATGTTATTTATTCTTCAAGACCTATCTAAGTAGTATATCCCTCAAACCAATACGAGCCAACACCGTTATGAACGTTAAAAATAGTTCAGCCTTAATCGGTCCAAAACGAAGTTTACTAAATAGTATTACAGAAGATTTCCCTTAGGCAGTCTCATCCCTAGGCTTATCTTATATCCATGTGGTACTTATAACCCTTGACAGCCAATATGAATTTTCGATATTGTTATCCTAATCAAACCAAGAGATCTCGATACGAGAGTAAAAGAAAACACCAAGCAGCTGAATACGAACAGAGAACTTGATTTATATTTAGTCAAAAGTGGCATTTCTTCACAATAGTGATTCCTCGTTGGGTTCATGAGCTTTAAGTGTAATTCAATATTATAACAGTTTCTGCGACTACTTCCGACATACATATCACTGCTGTCTTTGTTTTGCACCTGAAGCTCGATCAGAAGAGGTCGTCCATCATAAAAGTTTAATATTGTAATTTAATGTAATGTTTTCTAATTTTTCCCAACGGATCGATTAGCAGTTCTAGATCTTTCATTTATATCACATTAGTTAAAATTAGATAAAATGAACGGGGAAGAGTACAAGCTAGAGAATGATATTACATTCTCATCAGTTATTCAATTTGGGTTAGGGAGAACCTTATAGTATCATTCGGGCATCTTAAGTCTGTCAAGCCTCTGCGAAAACTTCCTCCAGAATGACCGAAGTTCGAAATGTATAAATGATATAGACTGTTATTAGAGGATACTTTTATCTAATACCAATAGCTAAAATTCTGTCCAAAAAACAATAAATTTCACAAAACAACACACTGTGCCAGTAAACAGATGGCACTGAATTATTTAGCAGCGACCAAACAGACTTTACAATTACACGACGCTAAGGCACCACTCAAGTTTACATTTAGGTGTATGTGTGCGTGTGAGTTTCTTTTCTCGAACAAAAAGTTACTTTTTCATCTTTGCGCAGCCATAAAATTATGTGCTTTGCAAAATTTGGGCGATTCCTTTGTACTAATTTGCAGTTGTCATATGCCTATATTCTTTTACAAAAAAGAAAAAAAAACAGAATAATAGTCGTCCTTATTATTGCTAGGATGTTGCTGCTACTAAAGTTAAGTAGATACTCACATAGAACCTCATAAACGCTAGCTTGGGTATATGTATGGGTAGGAGCGCCTGTCAAGCAGATGGTGCGCAAGGAGTATGCTAGTATTAGGGATACCGAATGCGGGCACTTTTGTGCATTTCTTAACTCCTGAACTTAAGAGACATATAAAGCACAAGGAATTTCGGGATTTTTTTTATCAATATTTAGAATGACTAAAAAATGTTCTTACAAGCTTGAAGAAGATATTCGGAAAATAACAGGCCAATGTGTACCCGAAGATGAATATACCGAAATAATCCCGTTATTCCCGGGATTTAGTTTCCATACTGTATTGAAGTATTGAGTATTACTATATTATTACTTTCTAGTGAGATTTCTTATCTCATCCATAACATCACCCTCCGCCACCAAATTAAGTCCTTCATGCTGTCAACAAAACAAAAATTGAAGCCAAAAGCTTAATACTATGAATTAGTAGGTATATATGTATATACAAAAAGGATGCGAGTGCACATTGAGATATAGCAAGTGAAGTTGGTCGTCGTCGTCGTGGATGGAATTGAATGAGTTGGAAACATTTCAAAGTTGCCTTGGTACTATTTCCTCAGAACATATCTTTTGTTAAAATAATTTTCGTAATCATTACAAAGGTTGAACGCACTTTTTGATTTCATTTTCTATAACTGTTTAGCAACAACAGTATATTGTAGTATGTGTGCATCTAAATATAGAGTCCTTGCTGTATGGCTTCTTCCCCCGTTTTTGAACGGTAAACTAGTGGCATTAAGTGTAGTGAATTGGAAAACGCTCAGATGCTGATTGAAAATATGTTTGTATGTTTATATTTAATTATCATTCACATTAAAATATTTTCATTATTGATTTTCTTATATTATATAAGAAATCTTCTGCAACCCTCAGTAACTATAAATTCAGTATTTTGATATTTCCAACTTACTTATATGTAGATATATTGTATTGCATTACATACTTCATTACTTACTGGTAATTTGAGTTTTTACAACTTGTTTCCTGCTTCTTCTTGCCACTTGCCTCTAGTATGTCTTTAAAAAGTAAGCAGTAAAACGTTAAGTAAACTTCCTGCACTATCTAACTGGCATATCATCTAACATTTGTATTATTTTTCATTTGCAGCTCGTCTAAAAGTAAGCATAAAATCTGAGTACGATGTTTACCTGTTCTAACTAAAATAAACAAACTGTCAAAAGTCGACTTGAGACTACCTGGATGTGGTGAGTATTTATTTAGTGTGGATTGATAAATGAACACATCCAGACATGCAAAAAGTGGAAAGGACGCAGTAAAACGTGACTGAAGGGACGAAGTGTTTAATTACTCATGCAATCGCTGATTTGAGTGAAGGTAAATATGATAAATGTTTTGAGGTTTATAAAATTAACGAAAGATAATACTCAGTGTTTCATAAAATCAGATAATCGAGGTTCTCTATCCCGAAATTAAGAACTAAATAACATTCGTCATACATAAATTTGATATTAACGACAAATCCGTCTCCTTTTGAACCAAGTAGTTTGAGTAGATCAATATCACTTCCGGTGGAGTTTCGAAGCCATCCGCAAGAAAATAAGAATTTTCTAATTCAGTCATTATTCTTGAACCCTAAACAAGTATTCTGAGGTAACCAAGTGTTCTGGAAATCTCAAAATGTTTCTTGTAAAAATTATGATATCAATTTAAGGATCGTGGGTTCCATGTCGAAGTCATGTTCCTAACTCATAGTTAACTACTAAATTCAATCCTAAATATACAATTGATTACGATCAATGCAGATTGACGTCTGTATATAACCGGCTATTTCTCTTACATTGCTTGCTTTATTGGTACACCCAAGTAGTAACTAGTACAGTCATCAGTCCCATAAATCCTGTTGGGCATGCAGTCTTTTAAACTGCATTCTTGAAATCGCTTTCAGATTTAGAAGTAAATTGTATGTACCTCCAAAAAAACGTTGATCAGAACTATAATAGATATTAGAACCTCGGAAAGTAAGGTTAAATTTACATGTCCTAAAAAGCGTTATTTTGGAGATACAAACAGGGTTAGATCGATGAAATTGCAGCCCTTATCAATTCCGATAACGCAGAATCAGATACTGTGAGAGATAAAATAACAAAAACTATTTTGGAGATCCCATAGAAACCTGTGAAGTTTTTCGAATATATGACCTAGGGAAGTATTTTAACATATCATCTTCCTTCTATCTTCTATCGAGGTGAGGATCTTTTTAACTCGCAATATCATTACAAAGTACCCCATATCCACCAAATTTATTTTTTTGTATGTTTGTACATTAGCAATCTTCCTAAAAACAACCCGCACATAGGCGTTGGAAATTTGTCAAAAATGCCTAAACAAATTCCACATCCAACCATTACAACATTCTTGATAAGATTTAATGATTTGCCATTGCACTCAGCTGCCATAAAGCAGGGAAGAAAAAAAAACGAACTACAAATAAAAATTCAAATAAGGTTTCTTATACAACAACTAGCAAAAACCCAAGCGAAGGATCAAAACGAACAGGTAAGCCTCAAAACTACTTAGCATCTACTTTACTTTGCCTTAAGTATTTACTAAAGCACACCTGTATGTGTGCTCGAGATTATAAGAAAATGTAGAAGTGGAGAAGATTAAAGCAATGGCAAGAAATAAACAACAAAAGGTTAGTAAAATTGAAGGATCGCCGGTGCGGTAGTGATGAATATGTTGAAAGTGATGAATAATACCAATCACGTCACATCAACTCACCCAAAAACTTGTCTCTGTCATTGGAATAATCAAAGGAATTATAAAAAAATGTTTTTTTTTTTCTTCTTTTCATTTAAGTAAAGACGAACAAAGGAAAAAAAGGTGTGTGAATGATGAACGGTGATCGGTTTGCGTAGAATGCCCAGTAGGAAATGGAGTTGGGTTTTGTATGTTCTGGAAATATACAGTGGCTACCGAAGTAACTCCTAAATTCGATTTCTTTACTTAGATTTTCTCATATGGAAGTCTTCTACCATATTACCAATAATCTTTTGGTCCCTAGTCCCATTGAGCAGCGAACAACTAGGTTAAATCGTATTGGATCTCTTCCATAATGGCTTTGCAAGTATCGAAAATAGGGACCTGAGTCGGAACCATCGTGTCGAGATCGCAAGATCGACTTAATGATCCACCATTTGGATTACAATCGAAATGGACCTCATATATGGTAATTCGCCAACAAATCACCTCCACTTTACTTTACTTCCCTGCAGGGTAGGTTCCCGTATTTAACTTTATATGCTAAAAGTGAGGGAGGAATAGTCTGTGTGCGTCCGTACATGTAGGCAAGTCTTACTCCATGTGTATAGGAGCCAAGCGACAAGTAAGGATCAGAAGAGATCACCACTACATACACAGTTGGCAATTGGAAGTGGAAAGTCGTGTAATCACTTAACAAAAAATGCATACTTATAAAAATCAGTCTTAACAAAAAACATTTTTTATTTGTCTTCGCACACACACACCCACACCTTTGAATGTATGTCTGTACTATATGCAGAGTTTACTGGCAGTCGGTGGATTGATTGTTTGGTCACTATCAGCTACTATTTGTATAGAGACTTTGCGAGCGGCCGACCGACAGATCAAGTGAGTTTGTCAGCGCGACTAAAGCAGCAAATGACGCTTTGTTGTTGTTGCGCATTAAGAACATTGTAAGTATGTTAGTCGAACAATTAAAAACAAAAAAAAAAATAAAACAAAAATCTACTTTTGTTACCTTTTTCGTTTTTTCGTAGTTTTCTTATCGTCGCCGGCGATTTTTCACATTCCTTCCACTCTATTCTACTCACTATTCGTCAAAATGATTGATTTTAAGGTGATGAATTATCATGGTATGGCATAAAACTAAACCAAAGCATGAAAGGTGAGATATTCTGAAACTAAAAAAAATCAACAATAACAACAACAAAATATAATAATACGAAGCCAATCAATGTGCGACGTGCACGTCGGAAAAAAGGTAGGGCTGGCAACATTTAATGGAAAACTGTAAGGCATGTTATCATTTGAGATATCTTTTGTTTCAAAAATCAATAGTCCAAGCGCTTATTCCATAGAAAGGTTTTAGTAAATTAATGCGACGTCTGGGAATTAAGCTGCTTTTGTTCGGCCTAAATGATTGGAGAGTTTTAAGTAAAATAAATAAAAAACGATTTTAAGGTTTAAGCCAATCTTAGATCGTGTTGGCCTCCATTTGTACATACATACGTTTTATACATCAATATATTTCTTAGGGTTCTGTAGGAGGTTGTATGTGAACATTTACATATTCTCAGCGATGAATCACTCAGTCACTCAGAATCACTCGCCTCCGAGCATCTTTCTTTGTAAACCTTGTTTATTCCTACTGAGGTCAATATTTATTTCTGCACGAACATCTATGTTCCGGAAAGCGTATATACAAACCGTACAGCTTGGAGTAGACAGCACGAGGAAGCGCTGATCATCACATTTCCATCCGATAAGACAATCTCGGCCATTGTCGGATCAGATTCTGCCGGGTGAAGTCCTCTGTTTCGATTTTTACTTGCTCTCTCGTTTGTACCAGTGGGTCTATGGGTCGGCGACATTGACTAAACTTCTTCGCATTCAGCTTAAACACCTGCCTTGAAGTGGTCTCAAGGCCTCTATGACCATCGCGCCAAAATTCATTCTATACCCCCACAATCTATTGGATCTGCTGTCTCAGCTATCTTATGCACCTTCAATTATCTATCTTTTGTGGTAGCTCTTTCGAAGCACCTGGGTTTGACTCATCCAAAACTGATGTGTGACAACATTAAAAGTCGCCGTCGAAGAAGAAGAGTCACTGGTAAAAAAATGACTACAAATCAACTAAAAATATATTCGCAAGCTTCTTTTTTAATGGAGAAGAAATAAATTTAGGTTAATTAAGCATAAAAAATGATATTTTAAATATATATATATATATATTTGGCGTAGGAACCGCTTTAAGCGATTATAGCCGAATCCACCAGAGCGCGCCACTAATTCCTCCTTTTTGCTTTTTGGCGCCAACTGGAAACACCAAGTGAAGCCAGGTCACTTTGCATTTGGTCTTTCCACCGGAGTGGAGGTCGTCCTCTTCCGCGGCTTCCTCCAGCGGGTACTGCATCGAATAATTTCAGAGCTGGAGTGTTTTCTTCCATCCGTACAACATGACCTAGCCAGCGTAGCCGCTGTCTTTTTATTCGCTGAACTATGTCAATGTCGTCGTATAAATCGTACAGCTCATCGTTCCATCGTCTGCGGTATTCGCCGTTGCCAATGTTTAAAGGCCCATAAATCTTGCGCAAAACCTTTCTCTCGAAACCCCCAAGAGTCGTCTCATCGGATGTTGTCATCGTCCACGCTTCAGCGCCATACATCAGGACGGGAATAATGAGCGACTTATATTTTAAATAGAAACAATAAATATCAACCAAATCAAAGAGGCGTAGGGAATCTATAAATCAGTGAGTTTTATACCTTACTCATATGTTTGCGTTAAGTAGAAAAAATGTGTTTTTGAATTAAATATTTTCGCTTAAAAAATCCGGGGTCTCCCCGAAACTTCCAACAACCAGTATAAATGGCCAGATTATCGAAATTGTATTCCACCAGTTTTCAGTGGGAAACTGAGTAATAACACTTGTAGTGCCATTGTTAGTTAGGTTAGGTTAAGTAGAGTAGATAAAAAACTCAAATAGCCAAATCGATTAAGCGTCATTTGGTATGAGATTCAAGATACTTGAGTCTAGGTCTCGCAAAGGCAGCACATTCAAGACGGAAGTATTGAGATGATTCTACCACGTCTTCTTCTATTTGATCATTATTACCACTAAAATTTAAAAATTTTAAGTCCTAAGAATAATGAAAGAAAACACATTAACTCCTTGAGATTCCCCCGTTTCTACCGATGGTCTGTCACAAGTAATTAAAACAGAAACTAAGGGTGTTTTCAAAGACTAAGAAAGAGAAATGGACCAAATCTTCGCTGAGGTCGTCTACAGAATAGATAACGTATAATTTATTTCATACGTTTGCACTTGTATACAAAACAAGTCGAAGAAATGCATTTCTTGAAGTTAAGTTCGCTCCTTTCTTGGGTCTAATTTTTGTCAGATGAAAATCCTGAACCCACAGCAGATATGGATGTTAACCATAAAGGATAACGCTTTATTTGGAACAAATAAAGATTTATGGCATGAACAGTAATCATTTGTTATATTTTTCCATATTTTTTACTGCCTTTGAAAGCTTGTTCAGCATATTGTGCTCCACTCCCCATGGATCTCCATCCGTGATTTTCGTGCATTTTAAAAAACTATCCAAGATAATTTATAAGACTATTTTTAGGAGAATAGAAAGCAGTTTTTATCAAGGTTAGTTAAAAGACTTGTATGAAACATAACACGACAACTTGAGTATTTTAACTTTATTGATGAGAGTGGAGTCAACTCTGAAAAGTGAAAATGAAGTAAGGGAACACTATCACTAAGGTAAACAGAGCCTCTAGCAATAAATTAAGAGAACTATTATCATTCAAATCTATTAGTTAGAGTTGGGATAGATCCCATATTGGGCGGGTTCACAAAAATGTTGCTTTTGCAAAGCAAAAAACGTGGGATACTAAAGAAAAGGTCTTCAAAACCAAAATTGTCGAAAAAAATTTGGCTCCGAATGGCTTTAGCGCCCTAGGCCAGAACTGTGCGAGATGAAAACACCTTTCAAAGACGCACTGCTTTAACTAAAATTAAACCCAGACCGTTCTCAGCCAGGTCTATGTATCTGGACGGACTCGAATTTTTATACAGCCAAGGATGGACAACTCTGCAGAAAAATAATTTGGGGAATGATTTCTGTCATTACAACAACAACGAAATCGAGAAAAAGTTATACATACTAGACGCAAACAATCTGAAAATAAAAGTTATATTATATAATACAACTTAACTGCGAGTGCAGTCACTATAGATACTCGTTTGTATGCGTGAGTCAGTATATATTTGTATGTACAAATAATTACGTATGGTAGCTAAAGAAGCATAGCCAACCACCAACCCATCTAACTAACTGTCATCATTACCATTATATATATATAACAAACTGTGTAATAATACGCCTTGCGTGCGTTATCAAATCAGCAGCTACTGTACGGCACAGCAGGATATATCTACGCGTCAAGCCAACGAGCAAAGACACACATCCAAGCATACAAACAGACAACATTCAATTGTTAGCGAAAAAGCACTCATTAATATTATTCCATTCATTCATCATTATCAGCAACGCAATCAGCAACTAAGGCAAGGCAGCGGCAGCAGCAGCAGCACACAGCCAGGCTGTTCGCAGTTAGACATTCAATTTGATTATTAAAAATTTAGAATGTCAAAAAACCGAAAGCATCCCATGCCATACGCATTCGCGCAACTTTTTCCACTTTCACACGGCTACGCTTTGCCTCTTTGGCTGGCTGGGTGTTTGTCGGTTTGTTTGTTGTTGTTAACGCTTGACTTTACCCAAGCTAATGCCACCTTTCAACCACGAATACAATGAGATGCAATGAAATGAAATGGAGGGTATGTTTATATGTACATACTAGCTATCTATCTATCAGTTTAGCGTACGGCTCGCTTCCCATTTCAAATTTTATTTTATTTGAAACGCATAATTACTGACATAACTACGCGCTGACGCACAGTAGACTAACCAACACACTGCTATTACTGCTATTGAGGCATTCGTAAAATAAACGGGTATTATTAAAAGTTTTCATATCTCGGCGCAGGCATCAAGCAAACGCCAAAGCGTAGAATAAAATAAAATAAAATTATAACATTAATAAATGAAATTTAATATATTTGTATGTATGTGTGTGTGTGTGCATACAAATATTGCCAGCCATATTGTCCAACAGCTGCTAATAGCTGCCCAACCAATGCCACTACCACTCAAAACGCCCAAAAACGCCAAAGCAAGTCAAGTCAAGAATAGTCACTAAAGTCTCACACCAAAGGCAGAGGCAGCACCACAAAACTCAACTCATCTTATCAGCAGCAACACCGCCACTTCAACCTCCCCTCTAACGGAGAGAAAATAATAAGAGTAAGTATCTTTTGCCAACTCAGTTGAAACCCTTCATTTTTTCCTTTCATTGTATTAATAACTCGAGCGAACACTGTTCGTATACTTGTTGTTATTGTTGTCGTTGTAGTGGAAAAATATTTCAGCGCCTTTTGTCGTAAATGTAAATACTTTTGCCGAAGTTTTTGGGCAGTGATTGTGTCTTCTTCCATAAAACTTACCAACCAAGTCACTGGTCGGTCGGTGGCGGCGACATGGAGATACTCGTATAATTACAATTACAATTACAATCACAGTTACGGCCACAGCTACTAATACGTACGCAGAAACGCAAAGACTTAGTTGTAGGCATTCAAACGCAATAAAATCTCATACTAAACACTCAAATTGGTTTGTGTGTGTGTGTGTCCGTTGTAGGTTCAAATGCTCTTGAATCGCAGTTAAATTTGAATTTATAAATTTTCACCCCACTCGCCGTCGACTATTTCACTTGGCTTTCATTCTGACTACCCTTTTCACCAGGCGCTTGCTTTTATCAACAAATGTGTTTTATTGCAATATGCTTGGGTTGTCTTTAGGCATCTCATATACTTACACTTAAATACTTTGTATTAGTATCTTGGAAGATGTCCAGTAGGAAATTGAGTATGACCACAATAAGACCTTCGAAGAAATACAAGTTTTTCCTCTGCATTACCAGAATGAGTGTTCTTTAGTTCATTTTAGGTGGCTGTAATCTACTGACTTTTCTCACAAAGTTATAGACAGTGTCATTTGTCCATTCATAGACGTCAGATGAATCTTCGAAAGTTTTTTGGAAATAAAAAAGTTTATTACGAAAACCATCAATTTCCCAGATAGTCTACTCTGAGTGTACGAAGGTTCTAAATACTCGAGTTGATATCCAGAGCCGTTGTGGGACAGAGACTCTCACCACAATAGCTTTCCAGATGTTTTTTTGTTTTACCCCAACAATAACTCACAGCAATAACTAATTTGTTTGGAAAACATTGGATAGTATATTTATCTGTTGCATAAGTGACCGGAGATTTCAGAATGTTTATATGGCTCAGGCCATTAAAACTTTTTATGGTGAGGTTTCTTCAATTCGTAGATCTACGTCAGTAAATTACAATCGAACGTTTCATGTCAACATAACTCGGTCTATAGCCTAGGTCTTGTCGATTGTGTGAAACTTCAAAGTAACTGATTTCAGTTGCTCAGATCCATGATACCCTGAGAAGCTATATGGGTTTTTTAAACTTTAAATGACTCTCCTCATTCATTATGTTTTTAATAAGAACAGCTCCGCAGTAATCGAAGAAATTGTGTTAAGTAAAATTGTAAATCTAGAAGTCAGGAAATCTAGTCTAGAATACAACTACTTTCACTCCCAATATGAAATATTTTTACTTTATGACAAATTTGCAACATCTGTAGATCTTCTTCTTCAAAGGTGAAACAACCGATCACCGGTGTGTAGACACATTCAAAGGCCAAAAAGATTAGGTCTAGATCTGATATGCGATTAGTAATACTCTGCTGAACATCCTCTAAGGACAAATTACACCGTAATCTTACCGCATATATTGCACATCTTCGTAAATATTGATATATACACATGTCTGTATATATGCACATTTATAAATTACTGTTAAATATATAAATAGGTATATATACATAGATTTATTTATTAATATTAGATGTATATCTCAAGATTAGGGTAGAAAACATATTTCTACACCAACAAACATACCACCAAAATATTTACACAGACAATCTGGTGCTTGTGAATATCCATCGAATGTGATGATACACCATTTGCGCGCTTGTTGAAAGCATTTGTGTTGTAATCACATATTTATATACCTTTCGAATATCTATTGTAATCCATGTAGTTTCAGATGTATTTATGCCGTATACTCGAACATATAGATTGCACTGTATTTGAAAAGTAGTCGACCCCATACTACTAGGGACATATTTCAAGTATCTACAAGTATAATTCTATTTGCCCTTGTTCCGATTCAAATATGTTAAACATAGGAATTTCATATATATATGTAAGTGTGTGGGAGACATATAAATATGTAACGGGTGATTTTTTTGAGGTTAGGATTTTCATGCATTAGTATTTGACAGATCACGTGGGATTTCAGACATGGTGTCAAAGAGAAAGATGCTCAGTATGCTTTGACATTTCATCATGAATAGACTTACTAACGAGCAACGCTTGCAAATCATTGAATTTTATTACCAAAATCAGTGTTCGGTTCGAAATGTGAAATCCGCTTTTTTATCGACAAATTTTGTTCAGCGATGAGGCTCATTTCTGGTTGAATGGCTACGTAAATAAGCAAAATTGCCGCATTTGGGGTGAAGAGCAACCAGAAGCCGTTCAAGAACTGCCCATGCATCCCGAAAAATGCACTGTTTGGTGTGGTTTGTACGCTGGTGGAATCATTGGACCGTATTTTTTCAAAGATGCTGTTGGACGCAACGTTACGGTGAATGGCGATCGCTATCGTTCGATGCTAACAAACTTTTTGTTGCCAAAAATGGAAGAACTGAACATGGTTGACATGTGGTTTCAACAAGATGGCGCTACATGCCACACAGCTCGCGATTCTATGGCCATTTTGAGGGAAAACTTCGGAGAACAATTCATCTCAAGAAATGGACCCGTAAGTTGGCCACCAAGATCATGCGATTTAACGCCTTTAGACTATTTTTTGTGGGGCTAGACAACAACATGGGGGAAGACAACATTTCCGAAGAAATTCGGGCTATTCCGGCCGAAATGCTCGAAAAAGTTGCCCAAAATTGGACTTTCCGAATGGACCACCTAAGACGCAGCCGCGGTCAACATTTAAATGAAATTATCTTCAAAAAGTAAATGTCATGAACCAATCTAACGTTTCAAATAAAGAACCGATGAGATTTTATGCGTTTTTTTTTTTAAAAAGTTATCAAGCTCTTAAAAAATCACCCTTTATGAACGAACTTATACATATGTATTAGTTATTTCGAAATATTAGCAACTATTTATTTTAGTTGTATTCTGGGACAAGTAGAATCTCTAAATCGTTAAAAATTAACATTTTTACAATAACCTGTCAGAAAAATTTCCTATTGTATATATATATATATTAGGCGTAGAAACCGCTTAAGCGATTATAGCTGAATCCACCAGAGCGCGCCACTCGTTCCTCCTTTTTGCTTTTTGGCGCCAACTGGAAACACCAAGTGAAGGTCACTTTGCCCTTGCTCTTTCCACCGGAGTGGAGGTCGTCCTCTTCCGCGGCTTCCTCCAGCGGGTACTGCATCGAACACTTTCAGAGCTGGATTGTTTTCGTCCAAGCGGACTACAAGACATAGTCAACATAGCCGCTGTCTTTTTATTCGCTGAACTATTCGTCGTATAAATCGTACAGCTCATCGTTCCATCGGCTGCGGTATTCGCCGTTGCCAATGTTCAGAGGCCCATAAATCTTACGCAAAACCTTTCTCTCGAAAACCCCAAGAGTCGTCTCAGCGGATGTTGTCATCGTCCACGCTTCGGCGCCATACATCAGGACGGGAATAATGAGCGACTTGTAGAGTTTGAATTTTGTTCGTCGAGAGAGGACTTTACTGTTCAATTACCTACTCAGTCCAAAGTAACACCTGTTTGCAAGAGTGATTCTGCGTTGGATTTCAAGGCTGACATTGTTGGTGTTGTTAACGCTGGTTCCCAAGTAGACGAAACTATCTACTACTTCAAAGGTATGACTGTCAACAGTGACGTGGGAGCCAAGACGCGAGTGCGCTGACTGTTTGTTTGATGACAGGAGATATTTCGTCTTGTCCTCATTCACCACCAGCCCCATACGCTTCGCTTCTTTATCTAGTCTGGAAAAAGCAGAACAAACGGCGCGGTTGTTGCTTCCGATGATATCAATATCATCGGCATACGCCAGCAGCTGTACATTCTTGTAGCAGATTGTACCTTCGGTATAGTTCTGCAAAAAAAGTTTTAATTATTCTTTATTTGCAAAAAAAAATCTAAGATTCCTAAAATCCCAAAAAAAAATAACAAACATATTTTTTTCATTTTGAAATTATTTTGTGATTTTTAGGCTAATTTAGTGTGACCCTAAATGTAGGCAACAATCTTAAATAAGTAAAAACCCGTATATCAGTAATATTGAAGTTGAAAATTTTGTATTTAAAGTTAGTATTTGTGGTGGTGATGGTGGGGACCTATTGCGTTCGTTTTCTAATAAAGTTACTCTGTAACATGGTACTGTGTGGAAATATCCTTTGAAATGTCAAAGGGTCCTATGAAGGACCGATCCTGAAAAAAATTTCCGTAAAAGAAAAAAGTTAAAATTAGTTAGATACAATTTTTCAAAAAAAATATTTTTTTTTTGATTTTTTGTAAATTTGTTTAATTTTTTTTATTTTTTATATCATCAAAGTGAAATTTTATAGTTGGAAAGTTCTGACAAAAAATATAATTGCTCTAAAAACCAAGCAACCAAAATTTACATTATATTATATACTCTATTATTTGGCCCTCTTGAACCCTGTAATCAAGGCTGCAATTTAGTTGCACTACCCCATTTAAATATACCATTAACTATCGGTAATTACATTTTGACCAAGTACTGGAAATTAAATACATACAGACATGCTCTTATAAATATCCTCCCCGCTGTGACATTAGAAAGACGCACTGTACTGTACATAAATACTAACATGTGCGTAACGCAGCATGATTTGTAATTCAAATCTAGGATTTAATCTTCAACTAAATTTTTATATATAACTTCCTACATATGTATATACGTAAGGGTACTCATCAAAAGAACCACCCCATTTCATATTATAAGTAGTTCGCAGATATTTGATTTAAAGTTTAAAATGTGCATTTGAGGAGAAAATCTCCCAGCTGCAACTTGTTTTCAAATGTGAATGTATTTATTTTTGATAGTAACGGCAGGCTAAAGATTTCGAAGAAAATAGGGTTTCACTTCGTCAAAATGTCATTTTAAGCTGACATTATAGAAGACAGCTCGTGTGGCAGAATTGTTTGCAAGGCTTCTTTAATGTGGTATCTAATGTCGAATAATATCATGATATTAGTGCTAGTTCTCTCCTCACGAGTCGAAAAGGTAAAAAAAAGGAAGGAAAATTTTGTTTAAAACAAGCGAAGAGATTTCTTGAACTTGAACAAACATAGTTGCCGGCTTAAAAAAATTTTTTTATTTTTATACTCTCGCAACAAAGTTGCTACGAGAGTATTATAGTTTTGTCCTCATAACGGTTGGTTGTAAGTCCTAAAACTAAACGAGTTAGATATAGGGTTATTTATATCAAACTGATCAGGGCGACGAGAAAAGTTCAAATCTGGATGTCTGTCTGTCCGTCCGTCCGTGCAAGCTGTAACTTGAGTAAAAATTGAGATATCTTAATGAAACTTGGAAGACGTATTTCGTAATCGGACCACTGCCACGCCTACAAAATGGCGAAAACCGAAAACACATAAAGTGTCATAACTAAGCCATAAATAAAGCTATGGAAATAAAATTTGGTATAAAGGATCGCACTATGAAGGGGCATATGTGGGTGTAATTTTTTTAGGGAAATGGGCGTGGCTCCGCCACCTACTAAGTTTTTTGTACATATCTCGCAAACTACCAAAGCTATATCAAGGAAATTTTCTAGAGTCGTTTCTATTAGGTACTCCTTATACAGTCCAAAAATGGAGGATATCGTTTAATAACCACGCCCACCTCCCATACAAAGGTTAGGTTGAAAACTACTAAAAATGGGTTAACTCACTAACGAAAAACGCGAGACACACTAAATTTCACATAAGAAATGGCAGATGGATTCTCCACTCAGATTTTTTTACAAAATGGAAAATGGGTGTGGCATCGCCCACTTATGGGTCAAAAACCATATCTCAGCAACTACTCGACCGATTTCAATGAAACTTGGTTTGTAATAGTTTCCTTACATCCCAATGATATGTTGTGAAAATAGGCCAAATCGCTTCACAACCACGCCTACTTCCTATATACCAGAACTTTGAAGACGATCTAAATCGTTTACTTTACAATATATAAAGTAAGCACTAGTGAAGATATCGATGAACTTTGCACAAATACTACGTTTATAGTGTGGCAGCCCCATGCCAAAAATCGCCCAAATCGGACCTTAGGTTTTCAAGGCCCCATATATCGAACATGAGGACCTCGGTGCTTCTAACCTAATATTAGAGTTTTCAACCATCAATGGACTTTATACAATATATATGACGAATATGTGGGTCAAGTATTATATAATATAAATAAAGTTAAATAAATAAATTGCGAGAGTATAAAATGTTTGGTTACACCCGAACTTAGCCCTTCCCTACTTATTTTTTTTATTTTTGTCTAGTCCTAAACTGCCTAAACTGATCTACTACTATAGAATATTTTAAATGTGGCTACATACAACCTGTAGAGTTGCTTTGAAGCCTTCGAAATTTTGTTCCGTCTTATATTCAATAGAAAAGTCGATACTCAATAAATTACGAAAACTTCAATGTAAGTATTATTTTCGCACGCTACAAAAAATATTTAATCATATGTACATATGTATGTATGTACTTATGTATGTGAAACTTCGCATTTTTGATGCGCTGCAGTAATCATAATTTTCTATTCACTACTCTTAGCACAGAAAAGAATACAAATCAAGGGGTTACTTTGCAGCTACTAAAGTATTAAACTGCATACAAACATACATATGTACATAACTACAGATCGACAAAGGCAAAACTAGCAAAAGCATAGGGTTGAAAAGGCAAATGCGCCGTTCTGCTAAGTACACAAAATTTTATCTATAATTTTTAATAAATGCTGCTCAACACCTGGCTCTGATTTTCATATTCACAGCAAATAATTCACACATACACACACACACTCATAGTTATACAGACATACATACTGTATATACAGCCCTTCCAATATGCACAAAAAATATGATTTCAAAAGAAGTAACCAAATAGCAAATCTTAAATTTAATTAATGATTCTACATAAACGTACCTTTGCCACATCGTCTCATTCAACACACACATTCCATATCTGCTCAGCTCAGTTGTTGCTATTATTGTTGCCGACTTTTTTCTTCCGCTATTGTTTGCGTCTTCTTTGTATTGGTTTGCGAAGTGTAACTCGTAGATCTCTTCGAATCGCATTTCCTGCTTAACGGGCTTGTGAGCCAGCTGCTACTCCTAGCTGCTACTAAATATGTGGCACACAAACACACACACCTCTCTATAGAAATATAAATGCAATCTACTTTTACAGCGACCAAGCAATAATAGCAGCAGCTGAGTATAGAGCTCAGCATAAAATTCTTTGGTTGGCTGGCATTTTTGCTAAAACAGCAATTATATTTGCACTAGTGAATTAGTGTGTGTGTGTGTGTATCTCTTTGTGTGTTGGTAGTTAGCACAAATCAACTTTTCTGATGAGCAGTAAAAATGAGCTGAGAAAATCCGAAATCCATTCGTATTGGTAGTTAAAGAAGAAAAAACAAATTTGTATGTGTGAATGTGTTCCTATATCTAGTTCTTGCGCCTTGCTTCTCTTCGTCATACCTGTACCTTTGATGACTGCACTGTGACTGTATATGAGCACATTTTGTTATTGTTTTTATTTGTATGCACCCCTGGCTACACTTTTATAGTTGTGCGATTTATTTTGATTTGTTGTTTTATGCTTTTTTACGATAAGACATACATACATATGTATGTAAAGATTATACCGAAAATGTTTAAGATATTGATAGCATGCAGCATAGAGACTCAAATAGCAGAAGTGCTTTAAATTACAAAAAAAAAACATAAAAAATGCATATATTAGTTGTTAGAGTAATAAAAGAACTGCTAAAATGTATTTTTTACAATTGTACCAAATCATTACTAATTACTCTGGAGTATATTTTTGTTATGCGCACAGCTTTTTAAAAACATTAAATTTATCTAGAATTCAATTATTCACGATTTTAGGGACTCAGACAGACGTTGCTCATACAAGAGCATATCAGTACATATTCATATTGCATTAAAGCATAAATAGTGTTCAAAATTATTTCCTAACAAGTAAGGAAGGGCTAAGTTCGGGTGTAACCGAACATTTTATACTCTCGCAATTTATTTATTTAACTTAATTAATATTATATAATACACAATTTGACCCACATATTTGTCATATATATTGTATAAAGTCCATTGAAAGCACCGAGGTCCTCATGTTCGATATATGGGGCCTTGCAAACCTATGGTCCGATTTCGGCGATTTTTAGAATGGGGCTGCCACAGTGTGTTTGTGCAAAGTTCTGCACCGATATCTTCACTAGTTCTTATTTTATACATTGTAATGTAAACGATTCAGATCGTCTTCAAAGTTCTGGTATATAGGAAGTAGGCGAGGTTGTGAAGCGGTTTGGCCTGTTTTCACAACATATCATTGGGATGTAAGGAAACTATTACAAACCAAGTTTCATTGAAATCGGTCGAGTAGTTCCTGAGATATGGTTTTTGACCCATAAGTGGGCGACACCAAGCCCATTTTCCATTTTGTAAAAAAATCTGAGTGCAAAAAACATATTTGAGGGCGGGGCCACGTCCACTTCCCCAAAAAAATTACATCCAAATATGCCCCTTCATAGTGCGATCCTTTGTGCCAAATTTTATTTCCATAGATTTATTTATGGCTTAGTTATGGCGCTTTATGTGTTTTCGGTTTTCGCCATTTTGTGAGCGTGGCAGTGGTCCGATTTGCCCATCTTCGAAAGCAACCTTCCTATGGTGCCAAGAAATAAGTGTGCAAAGATTCATCAAGATATCTTTATTTTTACTTAAGTTACAGCTTGCACAGACGGACGGACGGACGGACGGACGGACAGACAGACATTCGGATTTGAACTCCACTCTTCACCCTGATCACTCGGGTGTTACAAACAACCGTTATGTGAACAAAACTATAATACTCTCTTAGCAACTTTGTTGCGAGAGTATAAAAATAATACATTTTCGAGTTAATATATTTTACTCTGGAATTGACTATTTTAACGGTAAACAGTTATAGGTTTTATAATAAAGATGTTCTCATATTTCTTGAATATAATAATGTTTAAGGAAATCAGTAGTATTATCTGCCGATTTAGAAAGTTGGCTCCTTAAGGAAAATATACTACTAAATAGCCTTTATAGAACATTCCATCCCATAGTTAAAAGAGATATCAGATGACATAATAATATATTTTTGTGCAAGAAAACAGTTATGTTCCTTATTCCTTAAAGGACTAATTAGTAGTTCCTTACTAGTTACACTATCGTCCGTTAGACTATGTTTGTATTCCATACTATGCTAAAAGACCCATTTGAGAACGAAAGTTAACTTATTAAGATAAATATCTAAGTTCGATGGTGAAGAACCATGATTGTCTTTATAACTAAATTAAAATATGTTGTTTGAGTTCGAAAAAAAATCTATGAAAATTCAGACTATAAAAATAAAAACGAAGCTTTTAATTTTCTTTCGCGATTGATAATTGAATATAAATTGGCATCCAGAAAAAAAGTTTGAATCTCTGATGTATGTATATACAGAAAAATATTGTATGAAGATTCATTGTCTTTTCATTAAATACAACTGATTTGTAACAAGTTCAGGGAAATTTTCTTTAATTAAAGACTTTTCAAACTAATAGCGATTTTCTCACTTATCCACACATTAATATTATTGAAGAACTCGGCTTCAAGTTGCTGTCACCGTGGAATGTGTCAGAAATATGACCTTAGTCAATATCAGCATCCATGAATACTTTTTGCTAACCACAAATTTGTATGATCAGAAGTAATAGGTTTGGGAACACAAAAAAATCCGACAGACAGATAACAAAAATGCTCGTGATAAATTATGAAACTGCTTTATAACGATTTTTATTTTATAAAAGTAGATCCAATTGAGGTCATGTAAGGCTCATTTTCAACAGAACCACTCTAAACCTAACTCGAATCACCATAATCCACAAAATAAATTCCAAGTTAGAAAGACTTCGAGTTATGGAAGTTAATTTGTATGAAATTTGACTTCTTCGATTTATGAAGAACTTCGAGTTATAGAAGTTCAGCTGTATATACATAGTTACTATAATATTAGTATAAAAATTTAAAAAATCGTGAAAAATTCCGAAAATGGAATTAAAAAATGAATCAAATTCTTCAAAGCGCAATAGATATCTTTTTATTTTTATACCAATAAACAGGAAAGTCCAGGTACGTGCAATGCAATATGTAAATATAAGCCAAATGCTTAAGTCATAATCAGCATACAAACACACTACAACAACTGTCAATAACGGTAGTAAGTATGTGTGTGTCTCTGACGTTTTAACATTTACAAACACATTGAAAAGTTTTATTATTTTTACGCTACTCATCCCCATTCGTACTAGCACGTTCGTATAAATAACTATTATAAACACAAACACACAGACATATTTATATACATATATGTATGTGTGTCTGTTTATGTATGAGTATTTGCGCAGTTGCTCTTTGCTTCTAATTGTAAAGCATAAAATCTCCGTAATTTTAGTAAACAATAAGAATTTTAAAACCTAACCAAACAGACTGACTACACAAACGGCAACAAATGCCAATGGTGGTATGTATTTATGTGAGTGTGTGTTTGTAGGTGTACTTGCTAGGTAGAGGTGAGTTTTGTATTTATAAACATTTCTGTGCATTAACTATCTCTGTTTGTATGTATGCATTTGCTGAGCGCTTGCATTTGTTTGGCAAATCGCCGCTTAGGTGTCAGATCACATGCTCTCACCTAGCATTATACTACGTATGTACGAGTATTGTAGAGTAAAAATGCATTTCATTTGTCTGCGGCATCTTTTTGCATCCTTCAAATCTTCCGATCAGCATTCATGCTACACCTGGCTGCCGCCGTTGCAAACGAAATATGACACTGCATTTTTTTATACTTATTTATTTGTGCGCATATTATAATTTTGTATATTGTATATTGTGTTTTTCTTTTGCATGCCATTCATTGCATTTTTTTTGTCTCCAGCACAGATTTGCGCTTTTCCCACTTGCAAAGAGATACTTTTTATGGACGTATGTATGTTTGTAAGTACTTTTTCCAGAAATTGTTTTGTGTGCTAAGAGGTGTGCCGATTTTTTATCGTTGCAGATTATAGCAAAGAGATTTTATGCATTTATGGTATTAATTTATGGCACAAAAAGAAATAGAAAATTTCTTAGGATTATTTTTTTGTTTTTGGAAAAATAGTAAAATTTCTTCAGCAAGTGACAACGAAAATTATAAATTTGCACACGTACATATACCCAAATTATAAAACTGTAATTCCAGTTGGGAAATTATCTCAAAATAAATCTTAATTCACTTGAATCAGAAATCTTTCGTTTTTAGTAATCTTATGAAATGCTATTGAAAACGATAGTTGAGTTTAAAAAGAAAGCAAAAAAAACACATAAAAAAATATTATTCTCATTGTTTTTGTTGTCGAGGACTAGAAAATTTTATATTCATATCAAATTATGATCAACCTTTCTTTAGTATTCGAACATATTTGAAATTATCTATTTTTATGAAAAATCGCATTATAATCGGGGTCTTTAGTAAAAATAAATTTGAAATTTCTCATATCCGAAAATTCATAACCCACAAAGGAACCAAACCCCATACCATTACATTAACACTGATTTGATTAACATAACATAAGACAGCAAACGCCACCTAGCGTCACAATCTTTTGCCAACATAGTTTTTTTTTCCTCTTCAATTGGATCTTAAACCCGGCATTTGGTATCAATCTGTGGCCAATCAAATGTTTACAATTTCTCATGAACACTCTCGGCGTTTTGATAAAGCTGTCTTGAAAGATTCAGCAAAATAGGTTTAAAGGTGTTCATGACTATGGAAAGCTTACGAAGTACATATCGTTTTCTAAAAATTTTCTTAAGGGGCGGGGTAAGGTTTGACAACTTTTTTTTTTAATTTTTTTTTAATTTTTTTTTTCTGAACCATCAACATCTCAAGAATATTGTGTTATAAGTTTTAGGTAATTCGGAGAAAAACTAACGAAGTTACAGCAGGTTGAATAACGATACCTCCAGCTACCAGCGCTTAGTGTACAAAACTTTGAATCGATTTTCCCAAGTATGTCATTTTTAAAGTCGGTGACCAGCAGGAACAGGAAAAACTACAGCATCGATCGTTTTGAAATTTTGAACAAATATTCTACATATATATAGCTCTCGAATGACGTCGAGTTTTTTATTAATTACTAACAATTTTACAATAACAAATACGTCGATTTTTTCGTCTAAAATCGTCATTTTGGCTTCAAAATGGTACCAAAAATTGAAAAATAGAAAAATTAAATTTTTTTTAAGTATCCTTCAAATGTTGACTTTCATATAATAATAAGTAAAATAAACCTACAGCAATAATTTTTTCTAAAAAAATTCATGAAAAAAGCTCTTGTTTCGACGAAACAAACCTAACATAACATAAAAATTACCTCACGATGCTGCTTCCAAAAGAAAATTGACTAACTAATCTACTGCTAATCTTCGTAAGAACTTAATCACCATACACATATTAATATTGCCCAACATAATATTAGTGTTCTGAAAATGTATGTCAAATTGAAAAACACTAGGCTATTTTAAAATTTTTCTCAGAACGGAATGATCATTAGACGAACTTTGTTGCGACTTCTGAATGTTATAGGATCTTTGGTAAGATCTACATTAAGGTATTCATGCCACCGATCAAGTTTCATCATTTCGCCAAAGTGGGAATGATACAGAAAACAGCGAAAACATTAAATCAGTATTCACACAAATAATTAAGCATTAATCCAGCAATTAGTCAAACTATTTCATTGAATAACACAAAAATTCGTTTTAATTTCACACCCAAAAGCATTTGATATGATGAAATATCAAACTCCAAATCAATTAATTGCTTTCTACGCAGAACTGCCATTCCAGCAGGATTCTCATAGAATTGTGAATAAAATTGGGACTACACGCGTCTATTTTTCATAATTTTGAATAACAGTAAGAAAAGCGGAATTAATTCAGTTAATTCTTTTATTTATTGCTTGACGCTTGGATTGATGCATTTTGTTTCTTTTTTTTCCTTCTCCTTTATATTTTTATTAAAAGGGTGTTAGAAGGGGTTTCCTTTACGAATTCACTGCTAACTCGGGGTGGTTTTTATGGCAACTATATGAGTTTGTATTCTCAAAAAATATAAATATACATAAGTACAGATGTTGGTATGTGCGTATTTATTACTTTTATTGCTCAAATTTAATTTTATTATTTACTTTTTAATAAAGCACAAGGCTGCCAGCATATTAATATTCTCACGATTTCCAGTGGTTTCTATGTGTGCGTGTAGAATAAAGATAGAAACGCTTGTAAGATTGTAAGGAAAAATAAACTCGACAATTTATTTTAATTATTCAACGCATTATCACGCAAGGAATGTGATTAAAGTGGGTTTTCTACACAATTATATACTTTTATATAAGCATATCTATATTTTTTAATTTTTATAAATCATTTTATTTAAGTACGTCACCATATTTGCATTTGTAATTGAGTATAACCATAGTAACTACGCATTTTTCCATAAAAGTGGCCATAAAATGTATATAGCGTTGGGAAATGGGTTAAGCAAATTGTATAGATAATGTATTTATTGATTTTCAAGTGCAATTTGGTTTTTACAATTTATTTATATTTTAATAAAAGCGAAACGTTTTATACATATTTTATTGCTTTATAGATACGCTTGGAATATAACTTGAGAGGTTTTCGAAAGCAAAATCAACGATCTTGGGAACACTCAATCTTGCTTTTTTATTAAAAAGTTAAGTTAAGAAGTTAAAACTGAAATAAAAGATCCATATTCCAGAATTGGACACAAGTTAACAAATATCACCAAAAAGACATCTTGTTACTATAGAGTCTCAAAAATGCCCATAAGGATATTCACCATATAACTCAAAAATCTGGAAGATTAAAGCTTGGAATCAGTATACCTGTTCCAGATATTCTAGCTGGATAGACTGAGGGTTTTACGCAATACATTTTTTCATGGAGTCGAAAGTTGCTTTAAGTTATCATCAAGTCAATGGTAGAGTTTCCCCCCTTATATAGATGCACTGAAAAAGTCAAGCAGCTTATTAAGTGTGTTTTAAGCATTTTGGTAATAAAGTCGGTTGGAATATCCTATATCTTGTTGTCATAGCGACTTCGAAAAAGTCTCTTATTTTAAGTATACAAACTCGGATCTATTTGGGTGCATGGAACCGACTATTATTGGAACTCTAAGCGCTATAATGTGATTGTCTTTCAAATGAGTCTGAGTTCAAATTTAGATATAATAATCTATTCTAAATACATACATATATTAAGGTCTTATTTATTAAGGACGTCAACCAACAGCTTTACTCTATTAGTGGTATTACAAAACAGTTGTTGGCTACTCAAGCTTGCCTTATAACAATCATCCTCGATTAATAACCCAGAAACAAACGGAAATTTATATGTTTAGAAGGAAGTCTCCCACATTTCAATAGATAATTTGTTGAAGATAATTTTAAAGATTTAATTTTAGCTTTAAGTATAAGAAAAACTTATTATTGATATATTTAAGAAGACGTCGCATAACACTAAGATCATTATTATCAACCAACAGTTAAGGCATCGCTATATGACAGCTACCAGCACATGTCAACAAAATTTGAATCAGCTCACCTTTGCTGCCTTCCGACAAACCGTCTGACACACATATGTCGCTGCTGGGCCATTTAACTCACTACTTTACGATGCCACACCTGTTGAATGAGAGGTCACTTGTTGCCCCAAACAGCGAACACGCTACGCTAATTCACATTCAAATGCATATAGGCATAATGGAACATGAACATGAACATACTCTCTATATACATATACCCCGTAGGAATAACTAAACATAAAATAATTTTCAAATGAACTAATGTAATAAAATAATATAGAATTATTAACTTTATCGTACTTTCGATATCAAAAATTTTTATTTCAGCAGAAATCCGAAGGTAGTTAATGGAAAAATTTATAATTTTTCTACATAGTAACTCAAGAGGGGTCACTGTTGATGTGATGTATATTCGCCTTCAACAAATTGCTTTAGTGGATGAAGAACGAGGTGCGTACTGACTTCCACGTGCTTTAATTTGTAAGGGACTACTAGGAGATTGATTCACCGGATACAAACGACAGGAATACCAATACTATTTTAGTGATAAATATTATTTAGTGACTGGTAAAGAATAATTCGGTCTCCAATATATTTACATATGTAAATTAGAGATTCGATTAAAAAATTAGCATCAATTAACTTATTAAATTCAAGAAAACCGTGCTATGAACAATTTTTAATTGAGCCGAGCTCTTCTAGCACTCTTTTTTAAAACCAGTATCTGTTACTAATGAGCCAACGCTTTCCTACAGGGTATCTGCATACCCATGCATACAGAAGCACAGCGTCTATCAAGTCACTCGGTCACAGCTCCATGCGTTACCTTTGAATTCAAGTGTTCGTGTGTGTAACTTCGTGAATATGTGTTTGTTAGTGCACGACAGGAGCGTGCGCGTGTCCTTGCCTTGTTTTTGCTTTTGCTCAAAAAGCAATAATATACATACACACAAACATACATACTATTTTACATTTCGCTGCTTGGCACTACGCTGGTCTGCCCCGGTTTTTGCAGTTTCACGGTTATTCGCCTTGAATTTCGTACGCCTCGTTTTCATGCACACATGGAGTTTTAACGACTCTGCACGACGAGTGTGTCCTGTCGTTCGTTGTGTTTTTGCGACATGTGTGAGTGTGACACACACACTCAAACTCACTTGCATACGCCAGCAAATGGGAATTCCTGCACTGCCTCAGCAAAGAGATCATACCAAGGCTTGTTTAGGTTGCTCTCCACACTCTTCTCTGTGCCTCTGAGCACACAGGTTGGTTGCGGGGTTTCTATCGTCGGCGAGTAAGGTTTGTTTATGTACCACAAAATGTGGCATGTACCTTGTACGGCGGCCTGTGAGGGGAAGTAATCGCACACACATATGTATGGACAGACAAGTGAAATGGAAGGGAATGGAATGGCATAAAAAGGAATACCAAGCAAATTGAGTTGCCTACGCACGTTCCTGTGGTTATATGCCTTTGCCTTCTGTGATAATTTTTTTTTGTTTTTTTCTTTTTCAGTGGTTGTTTATTCATTCTTTGGTCCTTTTTAACAGGGGCACCATCTGTGTGTTGTTGCTTATACGCGTGTATGGTGTTTAGTGTGTCAAAACATATGCGACAAGTGGCCAATATTTTGACCTCAAATTGATACAGGTTTTATTCACTGTATGTGTGTGTGTGTATACAGCGATAGAGATCGCATATGTATGTGTATATCAACTTATATAAGTATGAGTATGGCTTGTATTTGTGGCGTCATAAGGATGCCGGTGGGTCACTATAATCTTCTGTGTAGTGCGCTAACATGTGGTCACTGCGGTTGATAATTAAAATTAACAGCTTGTAGTATTGATTGTTGTATAATTATTGGTGATTGCTGTTGCAATCATATGACTCAGGTGAAGCAGTCGTGGCTGCAGCAATCGAAGGGGAGAGTATTAGTTAAACTGTAAATATGTGCATCTGTGTTAAAAAAAAAAACATAAATTTTCTTGGAACCCGCATCATGCATATATTAATATTTGGATTTAGATAGGCTTAATTTCAGTCAAATGACTTTAAGCTGTTGCCAGATTATTCGGAAAGGTTGCCACATGCAGAGATAGTGTGCTTAATATGTAAATTCAAAGCAGAGAGACATAGATATCCATTGAAAAGTATTTAAAACAGTTTGATTTATGTAAATATTTCTATATAATTGTATAGTGTTGCCACCTGATTCAATGTTTAATTCATTTGAAAAATTACAAATTGAAGATTTAAATTCGGTTCGGATACTATAGTATAAATATTTTTGAGACCTTTATTTAAAAAAAATTTCAACGTGGTTGCCACACTTTCTATATTTGTATATATACTTTTTTTCGAAAAAAAAACATATTTCAAAACAAATGAACCTATTTATGAATCAGTTCAATGACATATGTATGTATATTTCTTCATCCAAAATCCTATTATCTTACTCAATATAATCAAATTGTATCTTATGTGCAAGGAGTTTTTGGTAATCATTTTATATCTCAAACAACTTCTACCCTCAATGAGAGGAACATGACTGAAATACTGGATAATTGGAAGGTGTATTGGTTGAATTGAGGCTAGGTGAAGAATGGCCTATACAACACTGTACAAAATTAGGCAGAATATTGGACCCAACTAATTTTTTTCTGGGAGATTGAGCCTTAAGTAAAAAAAATAATTCCCCGATTTTCGAAAGTCAGCCTCCAAAATCGAAATATTTGGATTCGAAGTTCGAAAAAAGGACTTTAAAATAAAATATTATTAATTATGAACATAAAACGGATATATAAGGAACCTCAACTTAAACCGGATGTCAATTACCGGATACCAGAAGCGGATGTGCAATATGAGCGGAATTCAAAATGACGGAAGTGAAAATGTATACAACCGGAAGTGACTGGGGTACAAAAAGTAACGGAAACGGCAAGTTTCAGCACCTAATTTAACTGTTTCCTGTTTATGGAACACTTCCGTTTCTCTCATGTCTGGTTCCTTTGCTGTACTTCCGTTTGCTCTGATCAATATCTGGTTTGAGTTGGTATTGGGCCATGATCATTTCCATTACCCACGTTGTATGGGAAGTAGGCGTGGTTGTCAACCCATTTTGAAGCCATAACATCAGGATATCAGGAAATATGTCCAAAATTTGACTTGGTCGAGTACTATCAAAGATACAGTTTTTCACCAAAAATCTCTATGTGCAACATGTTGCGAGAGTATAAATATGTTACTTTTCAATTTACAAGGAAACATACATACATATATTTATGTAAATATCCACATCAATTAACAGTGAAATAAGTAATATCCGCAGCGACTTGAACATAAACAAAGCTATGTAACTTGACAAATTAGCCCTCGCGTCTGCGTATTTCTACCAGTTGCTCACATGCACACCACCAAAGGCATTTTATTTATGGCACAAGGCACAAACACCTATATATATAGTATATATGTACATGCTTATAAGCGTATGAATGCCCGATTTGTCGCGCCAGCACTGAAGCTACATATACGCTGGTGGCGGCTCAGCGGAGACCGGTGGCGTTTCGCGGCAATTGGTCATATCATTGAATGATCAATCTGAGTGGCCACTTAAGCGAGTTCCACACGCACGTGCTCACACAGAGCACAGCTTGCATAAATACATACATGTATCTACATGCCGTACGAATGGGCGCGCTGGCAGGCAAAGAGCAGTGTGCGAGGCAAGAATCGCTTTTGTAACGCCACATCAGCGGGCGTAATGAATTCATTTCAATATTACGGGTAACAATACAAAAAAAAGCAACAACTACAAACACAACGTTATGTGCCCACATTTATGCGAAAACTAATATGCGTAGCTAAGCCCTCGATATGAGGTATATCTGTATTCACGTGTATACAAGTTTGTATGTATGAAAATGGAGGCTTACACATAAATACTTAAGTATAACTGAGAGATATGCGTACGCAAAATGATACTTGAAATTCCTCACTTAAATGTGCCGTTCTTTAGATCTTAACCCTTAGATAACTAACACATTAAATTACTTTCATACATCACTTAACTAAGAATTCGAAAGAAATTTTGAATTTTCTAGAAGCTCTATAGATTTTTGAAGGATCCCTACTTCTGAATGGCCTCACAAATATCACAACTCATATAACCTTCTAAGTAATAAAACAAATTTGGCATAAATATGACAGAGCAATAACCAAGGATCTATTATATAGATCCAGAAAAAGCATATACAGACTTACAGCTACCATAACGGGGCATTGGCCATTTGGAGAACATGCGCTGAAAATGGGTTTGCACTATAACGATATTTGGCGTTCATGCAAATTACAAGGGAATAAAGAAACGGTTTTCCACTTTCTCTGCCACTGCCCAGCCATATCACAAACCAGACATAAAACACTTGGGATCCATCAAGCACCAAATCTCGAATGGATGTCCACATAAAGTATTACGGAAATAAGTAGTTTCATTGAAATGGTTTTACGAAGAAACGAGATAGCAGAACACATATAAAGGTCTCACAATAGCGCACCAAAATGGCTCATATAGCGTTAATTGGGCCAGTTTGGCTGCACTCCTACCTACCTACATACCTACCATAATCTCCTAAATTCTCATTTCTTCACAAGCTTTTCCTGTGAAGTGTATTTCTAGCTGCGGGTAAATAATTTAATTAAATTATAAATTTGGACATTAATTTATTATAAATTATAGAATTTATGAGCTTACATTAATATAAAAGAAATGTTTGCACCTTCAAAAGGGTTAAATACATAGTCAATATGAGTATAGTGGGTTTTTTCGTTTGTAAATAAATTACAACAAAAATACCACAGCTTGGAATTTGTTAAAACAGAAGCCATCGAAATCGAACAGGGCTGCTACAGTCAGTGTCGGAAACCGGCTCTGAGCCAAATCTAATTTGAACTTTCAAACAATAGTTATTATTAACCTTTCAGAACATTAACTGAGATGAAAATCCGTAAACTTTTTGCTAATACTTTAATTGTCTGATACGGCCATTTTTAAAAAGACATATATTTTATTTTTTTATGTTCATACAGATCTTCGTTTTATCAATTTCAGCTGATTCGTTAACAGAGCCGAATGGACGCCTCTTATACAAAAAGATTTCTAGAATACGAGTCAGTTAAACGCTAATCTTTAACAAAAAAAAATATTAATAAGTAAGGAAGGGCTAAGTTCGGGTGTCACCGAACATTTTATACTCTAGCAATTTATTTATTTAATTTTATTAATATTAAATGATACACAATTTGACCCACAATTCGTCATATATGTACATGCTATAAATTCCATTGAAAGTTAGAAACCCTAATATTAGTTATGTGGGAGATAGGGAAGTTATGACCCGATTTTACTTATTTTAGGCACGGAGATATACATATGTATTTTTAGAAGAAAAATATTCCCTCTGAGTTTCTTTAAACTATCTGAGATACTTACATATATTTTCGGTACAAAATTTGTTAGAAGCGCTGAGGTCCTCATATTCGATATATAGGGTCTTGAAAATTTATGGACCCATTTAGACGATTTTTAGAATGTTGCTGCCACACTACAAACGTAGTATTTGTGCAAAGTTCTGCACCGATATCTTCACTAGTGCTTACTTTATATATTGTAAAGTTCACGATTCAGATCGACTTCAAAGTTCTGGTATCTGTAAAGTAGGCGTGGTTGTAAACCGATTTGACCTATTTTCACACATCTTTGGGAAGCTAGGAAGATATCATGAACCGAATATCATTAAAATTGGTCGAGTAGTTTCGGAGATATGGTTTTTGCTCTATAAGTGGGCGAAAGCACGCCCATTTATAATTTTGTATGCCATTTTGAGTGGAGCTCTTCTGTACCATCTTTGTAATGCAATTTAAGGCTTCTGGTGGTTTTTTTTACTGAATTAAAGCATTTTTAGTAGTTTTCAATAGTTATAATCCGATTTTCTCCATTTTCGGACTGTATAAGGAATGACTATGACTAAAAGAAACGACTCCAGAAAGCTTTAGTAGTTTACGAGATATGTAAGGGAGCGGGGCCACGCCCACTTCCCCAAAAAAATCACATCCACATATGCCCCTTCATAGTGCGATCCGTCATACCAAATTTTTCTTCAATAGCTTAATTTATGCCATTTTGTGGGCGTGACAGTGATCCGATTACGCCCATCTTCGAACTTAACCATCTTTGGTGCCAGAAATACGTCTTTCATGTGTCATCATGGTATCTCAATTTTTACTCAAGTTACAGCTTGCACGGATGGACGGACAGACAGACTGACATCCGGATTTGAACTTTACTCGTCACCCTGATTATTTTGATATACATATATATCCCTATATCTAACACGTTTAGTTTTAGGACTTACAACCAACCGTTATGTGAACAAAACTATAATACTCTCTTCAGCAACTTTGTTGTAAGAGTATAAAAAGGATCAAAAGACCACCACGTATAGACGAAGCGTTCAGACCCTACCCTACCCTATATGACAGATATATTAGGATAGATATATTTATGATAGACTCAAGCAAAGATGTGACATCCGATATATTTCAACTGCAATCCAGCGAGATTCTATTTTTTAGCTTTATTTTAGTATACGAGTATAAAAAGAGAATAAATGAGTTGCAGTCAATAGATCTCAAGAACCCACTAAGCAATATTGGTAAGTTTACTGAACTTAAACCAACTGCTTCATCTTATAATTTATTATATTGTATATAGACATATAGTGAAACGAGGAACGTCAAAGTCAGTAGAATAAATTAATAATTTTGTTGTTGTTTATAACATTTGAACATATTAATAAAACTTTAACTTATATATAATATTTTTTACAACCACTTCGACTAAACAAAATCTTAGTAGCCATCTTTAACTCGACTCTTTAAAAACACATAAATATTCAGCATTTTCATTACAGCCAATGGCCGTCAGAGGCGTGTTGACCGACTGGTTGCTGACGTCTTAGCCAAAGCAGACAAACCGCCAAATTATTAAACTCAAACGTATTTAAGATTCATGCATAAATAAATGCACACATATTAACTTATATACATATATCTGAGCATCGTACCGAAATGCAGACCACTTAAAAGCGACACACGTTACGAAAATATACATATGTACATATGTATGTATGGGTGTATGCAAGCAACTTGTATGAGTGTGATTATAGTCAATCATTGGCATATGGCGTGTAAAAGGCGCGGCATAAGTTGAGTTAATTTTTACAGTTTCATTTGCCTTTATCATTCATATTCGTATATATATGTATGTATCTATATTCATATGTAAATAAGTATTTATTATTCTTGTTATTTAATTTAATTCCTCCGCCTTAATGTACATTTGTATGTCTGTCTGTATGTAAAAGCCAACTGGCTTACAAAACTACGCATTCACTCACACACGCGCTACTAAATATTTATTAAATATTTATATATCGCATTTAATTAAAATTGTTGTTTTCTCGTTTTGTTTTTAGTTGTTGTTGTTGCTGTTCAAGCAAAGCCAGTTTTGTGGCGTTAATATACGTCGCCATAGATGCTAATAAAATTGTACAGAAAAATAGTAGCAAATTAAAAGGCACAAGGCAAGAAATACCTTACATATGTATATTGTATATTGTATATCTTAATGGCAAGGTAAGCATTTTCATTTTTATTATATTGCTATTTGTTTTTGCTTTACTTAATCGCTTAATGTTATTAAAACAGCAATCAGAAATCGGCGGCTGTGCAGCCACCGCCAATGATACATAATATACATACTTGCCTGTACATATGTATGTATGTTTGCATGTGTGTAAAAACATGGCTGCGACACAAAATCACACACACACACCCATATACACTGCTGCAAACGTGCTTTATTTCATATAAATGAATAATAAATGAATATGTATGTAGATTTGTATGATTGCTTAAGAATTGGGTGGAGCTTAAGCAGAATCGCTTTTAAACAATATTAGCGTTAAAAGACAAAGCGAACGCCGCCTGAATTCTTTTCGCTCTCCTCTATAGCCGATTGCATGTTCGTTTGTGCGTGTGTGTTTGGTATATTTACATTTCGGTATAAACATTTGTCACTTTATAAATGATAAATGATAATTAAAATCGTTTATATGTTTAGTTTTATGTATGTATGTATGTATGAATGGCGTAGTCAAATGGATTTGTTTTATACTTTCGTAATTTTTTTGGTTTTTGGGAACAGTCATTTCGTGGAAGCAAAAATAACACAAATTAAAAAGAAATAAGTTAAAATTTTTGCTGACATTTCTTTGTTTATTTTAATATCACAGAAATCTATTTGTATATTTTGATAGAATCGACAAAAGACGTATAACAATTAAAAAATAAAATTTTAAACAAAATTTTAAGCATTCTCTTAAATATTTTGTATTACCTTAAAATACCTTAGAGGTTGAAAATAATGTCATTTCATTTGTTCACTATACATCATTTCGACTTGATCGACGTAGATTCAATATTTTTTACCATTTTTTCTATAAAAAATTACTTATTCGGTACTAGGATAATATAGGATAGGTTAAGGGGTAGATCTCTGCAGCTGCAGAACATCTCACTTAGACAGATCCGACTGTCCATTGTGGCACCCGGAGACCATTAAGACCCTTATGAACCCTTCGACGATTCCACTTCGCCTTCTTCAAAGCAGTATTAGCAACTAGCGTATAACTTCATCCCTAGCGTCACCGCGTGTGTGCCTATTGGGCAATGACCAGTGGGCATGGCAATGATCGCGGAGAGAAGAGCCTTACTAAACGACAGTAGCTGTAAAGACTTTTTTTGATCCACTGTGGGCAGAAATACCTCGCTACTGCGCAGGTGCTGGTTATTCTACAGCTTTTGGCGAGCTCTCTCGGAGACAGTATGTCCAGCGCTCTGGCACAAGTATACCATGAACTGCCCACCCGTTTCCACTCCGGCGTCAATGTTACTAGGGTATCCTCTCTTGCAATCCGATCCGCTTTACAGTTTCCAGCGATTCCGAGGTGACCGGGTACCCACACAAGTCGGATTATAAAGTAGTTGAAAGCTACTAATAACGATGTTAGACACTACCTTACTAGTTTAGAGCGTACTGCCATCGAATCCAAGGGCAATATTGCCGCTCTGCTATCAGAGTAAATACACACCTCTCTGAAGGCTGCCGCACTTCGAAGCAGTATATCTACTGCTAACTTGATGGCAGCTCCCTCTGCCTGAAAGACGCTGCAATGGTCGGGCAGCCGAAAACTGAAGTTACTAGAGAGCTTCCGGGATACCTTTTAGAGACCAACTTCTGGTCCAAAATAAATAGTTCTTCCCAGCATCCCAGTTCCCACTATATATAAAAAAAGTATATATTTTATGGTGGTACCAAAATAAGACACAGCATCATAAATACAAACCTGGTTTGACAACTAAAAATGTAGTCCAATTTTCTTTTAATGGGGTCGAGAGAACCTTATATATGATATTTAGTATTCATCTACAGGTAGTTCTTTCACAAATGGTTAGTATCCCTTCGTGTATTTCTTATACCTTATAGATTATATGGATATAAATATTTTAATAACTAAACGAGATATTTACTGTAGAGCTCTTGATATTCGACTCATCGACTAACCGAATAGGGCATTATTCGAATAATAATATTCGGCTTGCACTATTCGGATAGCCGTCAGTCATCGACTATTCGATTAACCGCTCATTTCCGGCTATCCGCTTAACTGTTCGTTGTCGACTATTCGAATAGTGTAAGTTCATTCAATTTTCATTTTTATTGAAAAAAGTGAAATACAGGAAAAATGCGCACAACTGATATTTTCACAAGTAAAAACAAACAAAAATCAAAGGCTGCTTGGATTTCAAACAATTTTCATTTATTCGAATAGTGACAGTATAACTATTCGAATAACCGCAGTAGAACGACTATTCGAATAGTCGTAACATTGAGTACTAACCGGTTAATATTCGTTAATCGAATAATTTTAAGAGCCCTAATATACTGATTTTGTTAGGATTTAACTTAGTATTTCCCCATGACTAAAAGCTCATGTACATCATCTTCTCGAAATATATAACAACTGTCTATAGAAGAATCAACAATTGAAGTTCAAATCTTAATGACTTTAAATCGTTTCAAAGAAATAATGCCGCAATTTCTTCGCGATTAAGACTACTGTGATGATTAATCTTCAGAAGTGTTAAAAAAGACCAAAAAAAGCTTTCAGACAAATGCTTCTTCATATCTGTTACTGCGGTATAAAAACAATAAAAGAATATATGTATGTATATACATACAAACATACATATTTATGAATGCATAATCATATCGGCACCCACGAAATAATTCTTCGTAAATATATTCACATTTGACAACAGTTCAAAATCCTTCTGGCGGCGACGTGTCCGAGCAATAACCGAGAATCACATCGCAATTACTTGAATTCACCTTAATTTCATTTAATAATAATAAAATGTCGCTTATGTATAAATAAAATGATTATTTGATAAATATTTTTCTCATAACTTTTTTTGCTAATGAACTTGTATATACATACATATGCATACACTTACAGATATGTATGTATGTATCTAGAGATCACTTTGTACTTAGCTTGCGAAGACTGTCAGTTTGGACATTGCTTTGGTGTCGTCGAAATTTTGCATTTTCGAATTTCGATCACGTTTCGTGACAAATGAACGCAGAAAAAATTTAAATATTTGTGATTTTAACTAAAAAGTGACGAAGAAATAAGTGAATTAAACGTTTAACGCTCTTAACATACTGCATTTTATTATTATGATTACTTCATACACCCAGGTTAATTCATTGAAACTTCGCTGAAAAAATCTGTATTAATTTTTCGGGTAGACCTCACCCAGCTTCAGATGATTGATTATTTTTTACGCTTTCTAAAAAAAATTAATTTTGCAGATTTTTAAGTAGAACAGAGAGAGAAATATCTGTCATTGCTGGAGAGTTAGTTACATAATGTTGCCGATCCTCAAACGAACCATAGAGTAGGAGCCGGGTTTGGCCCATACCATATGAGTTTTACCAGAAGTACTACAAAAACAATGCCGAAGTTATTCTAAGTTCTTTGAAGGAATTTCATTGCAATCTCTGGGGAATGACAAAACGTAACTGGGTTCATATATATGAGTTTCATGAGCAGAAAGAGGTCAGAGGCATCCAAATTTGGAAAATAAATTGACTGAACGAATATGGTCATATCTCTTGGTACTTTTAATCAATGCTCAGATACTTTTAATCCACTTTGGGCTCGTTTAGGTTCTGGAAAATGTCCAAAATTTTTGCCTCAGAACTCAGATATTTTACGCTTAACTGCCTCACTAATAAAGTCAATTAGGTCAAGTATTAAATGAAGTGTTTCATGAAGAGAAAAATTTCTAAGTAAGAAAACAAGTGCCGTTGAAAATGTTTACTAAGTTCACACATTATTCTACTCCGCTAATATAATTTCACTAATATAACTTATATTTGTATTTATATATACATTCACAACAGACACTCACAACTATCTGATTAGTTTCGAAGTGATTTGAGACATGCCAAATACGAACTGTAATGTCTATGAGTACGATAATAAATAATAATAAATACAAACTTCACACCCGAGATCAGTTGCATTACATTGTACTTGATATCCATAAAAAAGCTGTGACTAGAATATTTATATACTATATTCGATGTTTATGTGTGAAGAATGTACGTGTGTATTAAGTAAACAAGTCAACATCTAAGTGGCTTAAATTAAGACGAACTTGACACTTAGTAAATACTGGCAGGTTTTATACACCATATTGTATATATTTGTAATAAGAATGTCGGTACGCTTGTAGGCGCGAACACATCCTCATTAACACTTAGTAGCTTTCATGTAAACACCGTTTGCCGATTGCCGCACCCACGAATTCCAACACTAATCACAATTACTAGGGCGTCAATTTGCCGACGGTTGGTGTCGGTTTGCAGTTATTGCAGCGCTAGTATTGGTTTAACGGCAAAAGATCTAATTACAATTTGCAACCAAGTGACGAAGTGAATAGTATAGAGCGGAAAAAACCTTGCTATAGAGCTTTATTCAATTTTACACACTGATTTATGTCAGTATATTTAAAAATAGACGCGTAAATATTGTGCTATCTAACATATTCCTCAGAACTTGAACTATGTTATGGGAATAACCTCTGTCTCACGTTTTCTGTTTAACGTCGATCCCCTAGGCTTGTATGATACTTAGAGAGTTATATGTATATAAACAAAGCGGCTGAAATTCACTGGAACTCAAATCAGGCGACTAATTCCAGCTTTTTCGTCTGAACGACTAAAGGTATGAGAACCAAAATGATCATATTCCTAATAAAATTTTATCGAATGTAAAAGACGTCTAATCTTCGATAAATGTGCCAGAACAGTATTTGCATTTGAGAGTCATCTCATCGAGAAATAAGAAACTTCGCGAGGAATTGATCTTCCCAATAAATGCTGGTCTAAAACTCAACTCAATAAACAAAACTTCCTCGGAACCTTGTAGATGAACTGAATATTGATATTGATGTTCTTGTAGCAATCTAAAACCTTCGCTGAGCTACCAGTCTCTTGCAGGTTATAAATCTTCCTCCAATTCTGCTATCTCGACTCGATAAGTTTCCTCAATGGTTTCCCCATAGTCGGTGCTGATCGCCCAGTCGATCTAGTAATAGTAATAGCAATAGCAGTATGTATAATCTACAAACAGCTAATATAGTATACGTAAGTATGCAAAGTACAATTACGACTAGGCATGCTAAATATGGTCTAATAGCTTTCCATCAACAATAAACAATAAATAAGCAAATATTTTATTTTAATAAATAATTTTTCTCCTTACCCAGCCTCGCTGCGGTATTGCAACTTGAGACTTTTGCTTTGTTGTTGGTGCTTACTACTCACTTACTGACTTTGTTTAATTTTTTCTCTACGACTACGATTTCTTTGTTGTACTCGTATTGTACTTTTTGTTATGGCAGTTTATTATTAAAGTGAGTAATTAGCTGTGGCGATCAAATTGGTTGACTGTGAAAAAAGGCGTAACTTGAGTCATACGAAACGAATGGCCGTAAATTAAAAGGAAAAACTTTTTTAATTTAGCATAGCAATGCACATTGGTTGTGTTTTGAGTTACAATAAATAGTGCGTCATCTAAAGTAAGTAAAATAGTTGGAAATTATTTAAAGCGAATATATATTTTAGTTGTTATAAAAAATTAAGACATTTGGTTACATATATTTAAAATTTTATTATGCTACGTCTTTTCTATTAATAGCATTGAGCGATGGAAAATATTCGATGATTTGTTAAATTACAACATATATGTATATATATACAGTGGAACTTCTATAACTCGAAGATATCCATAACTCAAACTTTTGAATTGTCAATAGCGTTTAGAAGTAAAATTTCATTGCATAAATCTATCTTACATGATGCATGAGATACAGACGTCAAGAGCCAACAATAGCAAACTGCAACAAACAAAATTACAGAATTTATGTTTTAAGATTATATACATAAAACCTTATGCGAAGTTAACTTATCATCTTTTTTTGAAAAATGTATGTTTTAATAAAAATTCTATAACTCGAAGTCTCTTTAACTCGAAGTTTTTTTTTGGATTATGGAGATTCGAGTTAGAGAATTGTTAAGATAAGCTATTGAGCACTAGAATCCATTTTTTAAGTTCATATATATAAGTTCGATATGGAACACGTTAGCTTTAGTTGGATATTAATTAACTTAAATTTTCCCGATAAATGATTAAAATTAAGCAAAATAATGATGTGCTTGACGGCTAGTCGATGTTATAGCTCGATTTCACCCATCTATGCTACAAACCTACAACATATTAAGGACAATTCTTTTACTTTACTTAATTCCATTAAGGGGTCATCACATGTGATGGGCTCAAAAAAGTAAAGTGATTTTAAATAATTTAAAGTCGTTTTAAAGATGCAGCAGTTAGAAGAAACACTCAGTTGACAGCTAGAAACTTTGAACACGTTTTTCTCAAAACTATTTTTTTTCGATGGAGGCATCGTATTTCAAAAACGGCTGATCCGAATGACATATTCCCAAAATTCCGATTTTTTTAATCCATCTATTTTATCTATTTACTGATCATAGAAAAAAATCCTTAAAAAAACGAGCCCTCACATGGGATGACCCCCTTAAGATATGTTGCTTGCGTTGAAGACAATAGGTCTGCTGAAAATAACTTGTTTCGGTATATGGAGTTAGCTTAATATTAACTTTTATTGAGTTATAGGTCACACTCTGTTAAGTGAAAGATGATTTCAAAGGTCTTTAACCTAGAAATCTGATCGGAATTATCTGGACTATTCAAACACCAATCTTTTTAGTATCTGGAGGATATATAAAAAGAAATTATGAACCGATTCCGATCATTTATAATGAAAAGTATGTTCGTACTAGCGTGCTTATTTTCGATACATCTCTTTAATAATTGTGCTTTCGTAAAGTAAAGAGACTCATATTAATTTTATAGGGAAGGGTGTGGTCTGACCACGTTCATTTCGTTCAAATTGATGATCTTGTTTTACTCATTATACACTAATATGGAATGGGAGAATCTGACGATGGAAAAATAAAATTTATTTTTTTCTACGAGGCCTATTAAGCCCAATATTTTCATTTCTAAGTATTATATTACTGCTAAATTTGTCATATAAATATTCTCGAAAATGAATTGCTATGACTTTGAATCAAGTAAAAGTGGTTTGAAGTAGTACAAATATAGAAGCTATCTTACTTATATGAATAAGTTTGGTAGCTGGAAGAACACTGAAAACGCCAAAAGAAGTCCTAAAACGCATTTTATATCGAATATAAAAGACAAAAGATAAAGAAATACATATACATATATGCACATACACCCGATTGTACAACCAAAAGACCGGCAAAATAAAAATCGACGAATTGAAGAATTCGCAACGCGACAATGACTCAGCGGCACACAGCACACCCACACACTGTCAGTTCGACGCAATGCATGCCGCAAGACTGCATGCCGCACAACAACAAACTGGTTCCAATAATACACAGGCCCACCGGCAGACATGGGAGCCAATGCAAGAACAACAACAAACATGACATAACAATAATCAACTAGACGAAATTCCGAAATTCTTACGAATGCGCTGCTGAACGCGTTTTGTCCAACAACAACAACAACAACAATAGCAGCAAGAACAACACGGCAACGCTTGAAGCAGCAGCACGTGTTCAATGTTATTACTGACAATATGCATTTGATGCATTTGAACCAAATACTATCTACGTGTGTGCATATTGGTAGCCTACATATTTTTGTTGTATTTGTTGCACGGCATGTTGCTGGCAATTTATGCAGCTGTAAACTAGCAACATTCTGTCTGCCATTGCATGCGCAAAATGGAATTGTAACAACTGTGTAAATATGTAAATCTGTAGGTATGTTTGTATATAAGTAGATTGTAGGTCGTGCTCGTTTGTCAATGGTATGACAAGAGAATGAATGCTAATGTGTAAAGCTGCCAATATTTTACATATATTATACTGATCTCTATGTTGAAGGTGTTACGAAGGCTTAACTGCTGAGCTTTGATTAGGAAACTTTAAAGTAGAAATTTCATTTAGGCCCATGTTTCGTCGAGTCTAGCTTAATGTAACCCTCCCTGACCTCGACTTTTTGACCTCTTTTCTTCAGATTTAGAGGCCTTATGTTAGCCTAGTTCAACTTTCCTTTGTAACCAGGCGAAAAACAATAGGAAATGTATGTCAATATAAGATAAACCGCAATTCCTGATGAACCTACCGATTCAATATTATCTTAAGAGGTCGATAAAACTCTCGAAGTTTCACCGATTTGGTAGTTTGTGAAGAGTTTCTCAAAAGTCCTTACCTCCAGATTTCACTGATTTCCGAGTGTTTGTCTGCCTGTTAATTTATATTCATCCATGAACAATTGAAAGGTCTAAGCTCGAGATTCCCTTTAGTCTTTTTCATCTAGACACTACAGGCGTTGCATGAACTATTGACAAGGGTACTTCAAAATCTTGTGTCCCGGATATTATTTTTTAATTTTTATCGGACTAATTCAAATAAAAAAATTTCGACAAAAGTTAGCCAACCAAGCACTCACTCTGAAAGAGACTTCCGTTTAACAGAATTCATAAAAAAATATTTGGAATATTTACGCAAAAAATCAACAATTCGAAATCGAAAAGTATGAACGGAGAACTTTCACAGCTTGCAACTACAACTAAACGCCTAGACAATCCAGCCTCTTGAACTTTGAATCAACTAAGTAAGCAGTTATTCGTATGACCAACATGTGCCACATTGTGTAATCACATTACATATGTATATAAGAACCACTACTATGTACTTTTGTCCTTTTTCGATCAAAGTTATAATTGAAAAACTGAGTTCAGTTTCAAAACAACACAGAATGTGAACAGAACAATTCGAAATATTCGTATTTCATTTGTATTTAGTTGTGGAGGAACACACTTAAATATCTACATACATATAAAAACTACTTTTAACTATATACAATGTATGTAAGATTGTAGAATAATAGACTGTTCAAAAAACATAGTTTCAGAATTTAAATTTCTTAATAAACTACTTGATAAAAATTAAAAGCCTTTAAAAATAAGCCAGAATAAAATATTTGAAAAAAATATGAAGTTCGAATTTTCGAAATTCTGATTTTCGAATTTCGAGAACAGAAAAATCAGGGTTTCTTAAAATTTATCCAGAAAATCGATTTACGATAAAAATCCTTGTTCCTTATATTGAATTCAACTTTCTTGAACGCATTTGTAATACACTTAGTATAGGTCGGGCTCCGGAACTTCTTTAGTTTATTCAAGAACTATTTTGTTAGTATCAATCTAATACAATATTACATCAAAATTTGTATTTCAGGAAAGGTTTCAGAGCCAGAAATCGGTTGAGTCTCTTTCCTAAACCTCCAACGCAAAAAGAACTTTCAAAACGACCGAGAAACCCGATTGCTTTATTCCAGTCAACGCATAGCAATTTCCAAATTCATTTATTTCCTTACCAGTATACGAAAGCCATACTATATACAATAATATTCATGTTTGTACGACGATATTAGTCTTCACTACTAGTTGCCTAACAAGCACTAGCAAGGCGTCGGAGAGGTCACAAACTTTTCGCACAATAACAGTCATACCGACGAAAGTTCATTTGTTCTCTACGCTATGTACGACTATGAGCATATGCACGCTGGAAGGACGCTTGAAACTCACTTTTTGTGGAGATTTCGTTTCTCTAAGCGATTCAGGCATGTAAACGAAGCATTTTGCCACCCAGTTTGTTATCCTTACGTACCAAGGATAGTCGTCTTACTGTTGTTGATAATGTTGCTGTGAACTCACTAGTATGTATTACTCATTTTTAGTTGCTTCTTCTTGCTTAAGTTGATTTCTTCTAGTTGGTAGTACATAGTATATATGTATGTATGTAAGCTCCTTAGCATAGAGACACTCATTGAGTTACGTTAGTTTGAATTCGAATGGCAGTAGTGGGATTGTTCATTGACACAGGGAAAAGTTTAGTCGCTTGCAATTGTACTTGAAAACATATTGTACTACATTTATGTATTTGAAAACGAATGTTAAGTTACTGAATATATATGAAAATGTGAAAACATAAGTAATAAATGTATTCTATTATATTTATGTATGTGGGTTACTTGGCGGGTGCCCAGCAGGAAACGTCATTTTATTCGAGTAATAACCGATATGAAAAAATTTTAGAGAAGTCAATCGAACTACCAACTGGAATAATAAATATACTGGTATATTCAAGTAGAGAAACACCAAGTCGCTATAGGGCTAAGGCTTTGAAACCTCCTACTCTTCCGTAATAACTTAAATATATCTTTGATATTGTATTTATTCCTAAATAATTTATTCCTAAATATCAAAAGAGATCAGAAAAATGACGAAACCAAAAAGGCTTCAGTATAAAATGAACGGTGTTTGGTGTCTTAGAAAGTTTTCTGATGAAACAAGAACTTATTTCGGATCAAAGTTCTATTAGCTTTTCAGAGGATTGGTTGTTCGATAGCAGGTTACAGTTGACTTAGTAACTGGAGAAGTTACCAACCTATCCTTTTTCAAAAAACTTATAACAACTAAAATATGTGTTCGATAGACACATGAGAAACTCGGCTTCTATGAATCCTAAATAAAGTTTAATTTTATTCCAGCACACATCTTCCCAGAAATGGTTATGATATAGAAAATCGTCGGTGATGCACATGATGTCGGTCATGATAGGATCCAGTCAGATATAAAGGGACAAGAATCAGACTTGAGACTATCATAAGTTCGCTCGAAAATTTAAAGAAAGCACCCACCATAAAGTTCCCGAACTGCAGGTTTTCCCCACATGGTCCCTTACTACTCTTAATGAATATCTATCTATACACACATATATATTAAGAATTCAATGCTACTTTCTGAGTTAGAAATTTATGCAATTTTCGTATTCTAAAACGTTTCATTGTTTCGTTTGTTTCCATTCAGACGCACAAAGAATCGATAACGTCTGCAAACTTTGTTCACGCTGACTTTTTAGCTTGGTGCAAATGGGTAAGAACAACACTAACAGCATATAGTAGAAATATGAATTTTACTTTTTGTATACTTTTTCATCAACTAACTATACTTCACAGACGCAATCATACAGCACCACTAAAAACTTAGTTAGTCACACTGTTGCAACTCAAACACTTATGTGAGTTAAATTGGAAGTTTAGTTTGGTGGCAAATGAATAGCTGTAGCATCGAGGGGTGGAAATCGAATTAGATTTTCTTCTTGCAGCAGCGAGCATTTTAGTTTCCACAAGCTCTGGATAATGATGTTTATTTGAGTAATATGTATCGCTAAGAACAATGACTTTTCTATGGTACAGTGGCCTCTCTAACCTACAAAAAGAGCGAATTGAAACATATATATAAATACCAAATCGGAAACACTTGATTGTTATTTAAATACAAAACCTAAACTCAAGTTTATAACGAGAAAAAGGTACCGTAAACTTTCCTGTTTTTAGGCGCCCAACTTGGTCGACTATGGTTACCCCTCATGTGTTTAGTTAGTAGAGAAATTAGTGAAAGTGATATTCTTATGTTTCTTAGAATTACTAAATCAATACTCTCGCTCAAATAATCTTAAATATAATAAAAAATCTTTATCATGTTTTCTATGATGAATTGTTTATGAGAAATATCTAAGGTTATAAGATATAAAATAGGTTACAATAGAATTTCATTTAGTTCCTTATATATAGTTATTGTCCACATATATTATATATCTCTATAAAATTTACTATATTTACTAATAGTAACCACTTCTCTTTACATACTTTCTGATGAAACAATAAGCCATAACATTGAAAATAACTGTCAACACCAGTAGACCAAAGCAATCCATCCAGTAAGTATACTCGGCCGTATCGAAAGAACCACGCTTTAAGACTTCAACGCCATTCTGCACGCATGGATGATCCAGATTTTTTGGACAAACTGAAAAATAAAGAAAATATTTCAATTATCAACTCCAACTTCAACTGCATTTTTAACAAAATTCATTAAAAAGCCTACCAATCTCATCCACATTAATCCAAAAGTTGTACATTAAAGCCTCATTGGAATAGAAGAATAGCGAAATATATTTGACATATGGTATCGAATCCACATTATAGTAAGCGCCACCAAAAATTAAGAATACCAAATCAAAAGGTGCCGCACACTCCGTAGTCATTGTAGCGGTCTCAAAGAAACTCGAGAGAAACAGACCATAGGCGGTAGCCGCAACAGCCGACAGACCCAATACCAGCCCCATCGTCAAGTATAACATAAATCCTCTTGCATAATAGACAGTACCATAAATAACAGAGAAGAAAACATAAGCTTTGAAGAAAGCCATGGGTATGAAGGACAATACAACTGCCACATAGTAGGCCGAGAGACTGTAGGTACCTTCGCCAACTTCACGACGCATGATTGGCAGTGCGCTGGGGAAGACGTATGATACGCCATACGAAAAGGTAAATATCATTTCACTGGACAACATAAATATGGAGCCACCAATATCTTGTACAGACGTCTGTGTCAGACCACTTACGCCCGAGTACATAATTGCCAATGTCACAGAGGTAATCTGAAAGTGAGATTTATTTTATATTCATCATTTATATTTATTTTAGAAAGTATATTTCCGATTACCATAAAGAGCCCCAGTGAAATAAAGCCCTGTTTTATATTCCGACTATCCTCTGTTATGAATCGAATTAGTAGCAAATAAACTTGGTAGATCCAACGAATCTTTTTGCTGAAATTGGAAGAAAAACATTAAGCTACACGATTAAGTCATGAACTTATTCAGGTGGAGATAGAAGTTAAATTCTTATACTAGTAGAGGCTGACATAAAGCCCAACCGGCTCTTTGTTTGATTTGATTTGATTTGATCAGAAATCGCTTTAAATATTCCTTCTAATATTGCTTTAACACTTAGACCGGAGTCTTTAGTTTATATAGTAATCAAGCATGTGGAACGTTAAAAGGGAAATCATTTCGAAGTATTCGATTTGAGAAATATCGATATTTGCTTAGAATATATATTAATAAATAATAGCTATAACTCAAGTCTTTACTCACAAATTTTTAACGTTATACAAATAATCGCCACTGTAAGAGCGCGGCAACAACCAGCTTCCCGAATACCGACCCCATGTCTCATGATCATATTTCGCTTTGATCAATTCACCGTCCTTGCCTTGTGTGTGCGCATCTGATATTGTTTTCAAATAAAAATCGGCTGGATTGCAATTTTGCGGTAACACGTAACCTAAACTGCGACGTGAAGACCATAAATGTAATGTTAGTGTTGACATTGAAATTTCCACCCCAACTGACCCCACACATACATCCCCACTTACTTGGTAAAAAACTGAAAAGCACGATCTGTGCTACCCTGAAAAATCACACGTCCCGCATCCATTAGTATAATGTGTGTGAAGAGCTCAAATAGATCCGAACTCGGCTGGTGTATCGTACAGATGATGGCTTTCTTATGTCGCCCATTGGGACTATTGTTGAGCACACTCAGTGTGGGTATCTCCTTAATCGAGTCGAAAATATTTTCATTTGCTGGCAACACCTCCATTTCAATGGAATTATGACTCGAGCTAGCCTCACTACTACTAGGCGGTGTAGTAAACGAGTCCTCGCCATACACCGATGTCAGCGAATGCTTGGCAACACGATGACGCGTACATAGATGACGTAGCGTTTTAATCACCGTATAAGCGCTGTAGCTATCCAAACCGGTGGTGGGCTCATCACAGAATATGAATGGTGGATCGGTGATAAGCTACAAGTGAGTAAATATTATTGTTTATTTATTGTTGTTGTTCTCTCTACACTGATTCGTAAAATGTTTATGTAAATATTCTGCGTACCTCTTCGGCCAGACTCAAACGTTTGCGTTCACCACCCGAAAGCGATTGTATACGCGTATGCGCCGCATCTCGTAAGCCACAAGCGAGGAGTAGGTCGTTGACACGTTGTCGTTTTTGTGCTTTCGTCGTTTTACGATGCATTTTAAAGTGCGACTGCAAGGGTAGAGAGAGAATATATTTGTGTGAGAGCACAATAGCAACAGGTATTCACAATCCAATTAGTATGCGGTGAGCTTTTCAGCAACACCCCCATGTGCTTACCATAAAATATAAATGTTCATAGGCCGTAAATGTCTTCACATTGATTTCGAATTGTGGCAAAAAGCTCGATATGCGCGTCATATCATCTCGCCCCATGGTCACGCCATTCAATACGACATCACCGGTTAAATTACCCCGCAAGCGTTGCGATATGGCGGCTAGAAGTGTGGTCTTGCCGGCACCGCTGCAACCCAATATGGCAACCAAATTGCCAGTTTTCATGTGGCCACTGACTGCATTGGGAAATTATAAACAATTTGATAAAATTTTATTATCTACAATACTTTTAAATCATAATAAGAGGCATAAATATTTAGTGATTCGTAGAGGAACCCATGCATTTTTAAATTAAAAACGAAAAAAGGCCTAGCAAATGAAAATTTAGTATCACTAGTGAATAAAATGTTAGAAAGACTCGAGAGAACTTCAATAAAAGTTATAGAAATCCGGTTAGAGATTATAGAATTAATACTTTAGAGACGTGAAAAAATTTTAGGGATCCCTTATTATAAATGACTCAGATTAACACTTCAAACCCACCATCTTTGAGTATGCGCAGCTCCTTAGCCTTCCGACACTCCTGCCAAAATGTATAATTGCTTTGTTCATTCGATGGCACATGATAATTGAGATTCTTCCACTCCAAGCACAGGCTACTAGGGATTTCGTACATACTGGAAGATGAGGTACCTGCTGCTTTGTTACAGAATCAAGTGTATATATTTAACTCGTCGTGTTTTCCACTTCTACGAACAACGTGCTTTAGTCTGCGCTGCTCACTTCTCGAATATTTACAGACGTTGGCATAAACAACTTATTTGCCTCCAGAGGTTATCTCACTAAAAACAAAGTTTATATCCAAACGTTTTCTTATCAGCTGCACTTTCTTATCTTTGAACTCAATTTAGAAGTCTCCACAACACACTGAACACACTTTAGACAGCTTAGCTCACACCTGCAGCATCACTGATTATTTTCAACAAGCTGTATGAATTTGATGGATTTAAGAAGATGTTCTTTCTTCTTGTATGCAAATAAAAATCTCTGCAGTGAGAATGGTGTCGCGTCTTTAAATCTTAAAGGTAATTTTAACAGATGTGAATTAGTCGATGCACGCCTTAAACTTAAATGCGACTTCTTGCCGCCAATGTCAGCCAACAACTGACTGTCAGTGAGAATGAGGTGGATGGAAATCTAACTAAGTTGTAAATTATGAGTAAGTGCTGACAGCATATTTAGATACAGCAGTTAACCTGCGGCAGCCCACAATGTTGGTAACTTAGCGCTAGCAGTTAGTCGTTAGTGGGTGTCTAAATTATAGCGACTTTTGCGGAGTGTGTTGAGTGCGAGTTGACTACTTAACTCCTGGGTGAATGATGAATTTAAGTATCGGTATGTAATGTCTCATAAAGTTCCGTTAAGCTTTTCATGACTTGTAAAATCTATCATATATTTTAATGAGACCAAGAATCACCCTACAGATACTACTATAGTCCGGTAGGCCAATAAGCCACAAAAATACTAGGTTTGGTCCCATTATTGATACTGTTGGTTTTAAATGATTGATATACTAGGTTTCGAGATAATCTAATAAGAATATTTAATAATTTTGAGATTTTTGGAATATACTAACATTAGTTAGATTGAGATTGAGGATATTACTAATTTATTTCTGCGAACAAATAACCAGTTAGCACATCAAAGTCTCCATAAATGTCCCTTGGTTACCGATATATAATATAATAAATATGTGAAGAAAATTCTAATACAACGTATTCCGAGAAACCGTTATCAAGATGGGTTTATTTAACCGACACTGTACCCGATTTGTTTCCGACAAAAGCAGCATATAAGAAACCACCTCCTATTCTTTTATATACAAGTTTTGTATCTAACCCTTTCTAGTAGGGCTAGAAGCAATTAAGCACTGATTTTTTTATGTTTTTGTTTATATATAATACATAGCCAGAAGCATCGCAATTACATTTACATAGTTGTGGTTTTGAGCTCAATAAATGAAATAAAATCCATTAATAATAAGTATTGCATTATAGTGTGTAGATCTTATATTGATAAAGAAGATCTTGTTAGCTCAATATTAAGCGTCTTTGAAGATTCAAGCTCAAATTTATATAACGACATTTTGACATTGAGCATTGCCGAAAGTAACGCCACTTAGCGAATATTCTCTCTCTTTCCACGTCTTCTCAATTGACATACTCGAATTCGGGTTTCCCAATACTAATATCCAATGTGCCATTGTTGTCACTGCCACTGCTCAAATGATCTTCCTTGGATAAACTTTCATGTAAAGCAATCAATGGCTGACGCTTTTTGACAAGACGAAAACGACCTCTTGGCTTTCCCTGCACCAGTAAAATTTGATTTGTCTTTCGCTTTCGTTTGAAAATGTGTAAACCGTTGGCACAATAACTTTTCAAACTACGTAATAACTCAAGAATTGCCATAATGAAGTGATAGGCGATCACATAGCCAATACGCACAACAGATATTTGACTAAAGCCGAGAAACAGTGCCAACGTGCCGCCAAAGGAGACTGAACATGTAGAGAAAAGAATAAAATATATTTCATGTTTATGAAATGAAATGTCTACTCACCTAATAAGTCTTCAAAACTAAAGACCACATCACGCCTCATACGCACTTTGGGTGGTATGACGTCCCAACGGAAACTAGATGTAGCCACATCTGTTGTGGTGATTTCATCATTCATTTTGACTCCCCTGAATATAAATAAGTATCAGAGGAACCAATATATTGATTAGGGCACTTCGTTATTTCACACTTACCAATAGCTCTTTTTTACTGTCTGTACTGTGTATTCGATTTCTGTACATGTACTTGGACACTTGCAAATGTGCAAAGCCCAAATGGGCCATTTGAAATCAAGTAGACACTCGAAGCCAGCAGGATTACAACTGGGACCATCTAGAATATACAATTTTTAAGTGATCAAATTTCATATTTTTTTCTCGAAAATTTGTTATTTATTCATCACAAAATAGCTCTCTTTCAAATAGAACTCGCATCAGACATAACCACTATCTAATCTCGGGTTTCAGAAAAGTTGTATTCCAGACTGTAAACTTAGCGAACCTTAATTTATTCCAGATTAATTTTAAATGTTTAAGAACTGGAAGATACCAATGTCAGTCATAAATTAAGATATTGGTATCTCGAACGAAAATTACTCTTGAGATAGGAGAGAGTACACATAATTTGTGGTTCACCCATTTTCTTCTTCGAGTTTTATGCAGCCTCTGAATAATTTGTAGAGTTTTATGTAAAGCCCCTTTAAACCCTCGAGCACTCGCCACCGTATATATTTATTTAACATACCGACAAAAGCATAGAAGAACGGTACACAATTACACATTTCCAGAGCCATAACTGCGCGACAACGTACTAAACATAGGGTCTTGCTATAAACCTGAAAATATTGTTTTAAGTACAAATTTTTTTATGAAAATTAATAATTTTTATAAGGCCACCTTTAGTTGCGAAGTTTTTTCGTCGTAAAAGACACATCTCCTTTGATCCACATGCAGATCACGCAAATTATTCGAAGCGCTTAAAATAGGTTAAAAGAGAGTGAACTCTATTAACTTTGGAAATATATGTAGCACGGCTTACTTACACAGTTTCGAGCACTTTGAAAGAGGCAGTAATCTCATCCGATTTATGTAGAGCTATGATATTTGCATCGCTGGCGGAAACCTCAAAAGGTGAATGAATATCGACCTTGTCGGTGAAAAATACAAATTTTATGAGGCCATATGAACGAGCATTTATGTTAGACGTACCGTTCCCGTACTTTCGTACAAGTCCATTTTGATGAAGCACTGCTGCTTGCCATACTCGCAGGTAAGTGGATGTATAATGTCTTTGTATTCAATATTTCTAAATTTGAAAATAAGTATTATAGTACAATACTTCTTCAGATTTTCTTAAATACCAATTGTGGCTTACCTCCCAGCTAATATTTCCGACATGGGCGAATTAATGGCATAACAGTATCCACGCTCTGTCATAACTGGCCTTATTTGTATGGTCGAATTTTTCTTATCAAAGCTGGTCAAAGCCTGTTCAAAAGGTTTATCAATGGCATGCACCACCTGCGCCAGATCCACATTATCGAAACGTTCATCTTCCGCAAAACGCGCCAGATCAGCATAATTACTAGCCGTCGCATTAACCACTGCATAGAGGAAGTCCATAAAGTAGAAGTAATCATTATCCACAATGGAAATATTCCAGTTATCCTGTATATACTCATTCGCTTTGAATGAATCTATATGATCGTAATAGCAGAGCGTAACAGCAGGCAGTGCACCATGCCAACCGCGATAGTCACGATCCACCGAGATGACTGTCGGCGAATGAAAGTAACGTTTCAATTGAACACCACTCAAACGTATGGCGGCGAATATGGACACGAGCACTGCAGCGAACCAGAGAAAACTGCAAAAAAGCGCGGTAGGACAGAATATAACCAGGAGTGTTACAGATCAAGCACAAATTACTTACCGCTCCAGTGTGTGTAGTCTACGATTTGCCATCAAACTAATGGCCAAAATACCGGTCTCTTCACCGAGATCCGTGCCAAAAGCATGCATCTTCTGTGCAAACCAGGCACATGCAGTGCGTGCAGCAAAATAACAGTAAACCAGTCCATGCCAAAGCTTTACAAATGGATACTTTAGCAGTTGATAGAGACATTTAAGTGACAAACTACAACGGCCCATGTTACAATGTGTAATAAATAAGCGAGCGAATCTAAATGCTGATTTACTTCATTTGAGTCCAGCAACTAAGCGAGAATAAGCGCATGTCCTTTTTTTATAGATATAGTAAGCAGAAATATTTATAATAACATAATCCTTTGTTTAGGAAAACCCTCTATTACACCGTTATTGAAATCGCTTTGTGCAATGAATGGTTTTTACTTTTAGATTACATTAAGATAGTCTGTTGAAGGCATTATTTTTAATGCTCTTCGTAGACAGGATATTCAAACACATATATAGAGATATAATAGAGACTATACTATGTTTTATTAGCATTAAATATGATGAATTATAGAGTAACATTGTTTATTGATTTATCTGTACTATTTGTATCTTGTTCCGACTTTGTTATTGCACCCAAATCGATTTGTACGAGAAATATAAAGTAGTTCGTCACAGCGCCAACAATCTGTTCAGAAATTAATAAGAATTCAAATAATTAGAAAAAAATATTTTTGATTTTGTTCATATTATAGTATAAGAAATCAAAAAGAATAAAATGTAGTTAGAGTGAAAACCGATTCTGGAGGTAATGCATGAGCTATTTCGAGTACTTGATCTATAGAAATTATGAGCCGCCCCGCATTTGTTATCAGTTAATGGTGTCCTAAATAAGACAATTTCTCATACCAGATATTGACCTATATAGATCCTAAAAAATCTACCAGAGTTACACAAATTCGCAGTTCTAGTTAGATGAAGAAATAGACCAATTTTCGGGAACAATATTATTCTATATCGAATTAAATAGAAATATGCGATTCAACAACTGTTAGAAATCGGTTCTACGGTCCGATTACAGTATTGAGCAATGCGAGTAGGGTCCAATATTGCAATATGCGCCTGATTATTACCCTACTTTAGCTAATGTTCCTTCCAAGGTTTACTGGGATCGGGCAAGTAGTCTAGATAATTACATTAGAGCTTTTTTTTCACCCGCAGGATTATTCAGGATTATGATCCGGTATAAATAATCAAGGAATTTGTTTCTGGGAATGATCTATTCCAACGGACGCACTAAAAATACATATCTATATGTATACTTACACCACATACCACCAACAAATCAAGTTCCACAATTCCGCAGAGCTGTACCGGTGATTGATTAACCATCAACTTCAGTAAAAAGCGATTTATTGCACGTTCCATTTCTCGCGAAGTAATATGCAGCTGGTTCAGTACAAATGATGTGTTACATTTCTTAATAAAATAAGTAAAAAAAAATGCTATACTTTCTATACACCAAATATTCAATTGACTCACCTCCTCAATAATTGCATTGTTGGTGATTAAAATCAGCAGTATGCGCACCATATGTATGAAAACCCAAAGCACGCGATTATATATTTCTATTAAGACATCACCCAAAAAATTTTCCGCATCAAAGAATTTAAACACAGCAAAGTATTGAATGGAAAGACTCAACAACGAGCAGACGAAATTCAATAACATCGTCACACCAAACACTTTATTCAATCGTGTCATTACATGGTCCAAATCAAAGTATATGCTACGTATTGAGTCTAAAATTTCATAACCGCATAGAGCATCTCTGCAGGAACTTTGATATTCACGTTGATACCATGAGATATCAGTCGTATAAGCATACAACTTTTTGCTGCCCAGCTCACCTGTTCCTGAATTTATGGAACTGAAACCTTTTAAGCGTTGCTTCATGATCTCATTGAAACCCCTATAGAGTTGGTATACAATACGTAGTGCCAACCAGAATTGTGTTATATTGAATGCGATTAGTACATTCGCTACACTGAACACACTTGAATTGAGTATATAACGGATTAAGAGCGGTCCCGTGCGCAGCAGATCCACCAAGAAGCAGCATGATATAACTGTACTCAAAGCGCCAATCATCATCAACATTTCCTTATGGAGTATACAAAATATTGCGCTGCCAGCGCTTTCCTTGCCAGCTGGTTGTAAATCTCTATAGACCTTATATATGCGTAGCAGCTCTTGCGGTATATTCCGGTATTCGTCGCTGTTATAATACATACTCAACATAATTGACGCTACGATTAATGGGTTACTAATAAGTTCTGTGGAGAAAAATATCTTAACGATGGTGACCAGTGGTTCATGTATCCGATCTATATAATGAATATTGACCGCAGCAATGTAAATCAATATAACGGCACACCAAACGTAATGTAAATAACGTAATATACGTCGCTTATGGTGTGGCGTATCCAAAATCGGTGCGGCCGCAAATAATTGACAAATAATGTAGAGTTTTGAAAGTAGACATAAAAATGATTCTTCAAAGCAGGACAAGATTCCTTTGTGCCGATTATGTAGACCTTTTTTTAAACCAACTGTTTTAATCATGTTTGCTGAAGTGAAGAAGAATGTGTAATATTATTACTTTTATAATTGTAACCTTCGCTGGAACATGGAACATGTATCCCAAGATACGATAATCATTAAGATATCTCACAGACCGGCAACATTTTAATTGTTTTGATAAATGTATGTATATAGCACTATACCTACTTCTGTTGGTTTTAGGTGTTCTTCCGATGAAAAAACTATTATAATAAATTATAATGAAGAGTAGATAAATAAAATTGAGCTCGAAGAAAAGGTCCCCAATATGGTTAATCCTTTTGATTCCACTATATATAAGCATATGTTTTAGAAAATCAGCACTTTAGGGCCGTCCTTCATTTCTGACCACTACTTACTTACTATTTTTTCACAAGTGTTATCACTACTATAGTTTCATGTTGAACTGTGACTTATTGCTGTTGAAAGCCAATTAAATAGCTTTAAGGACGAGCTAATGGCCAATGATTTAATAATAATTGTTGTGCGCGTACCCTTAAAGCATATCCCTTTTAGTAATAATTATTGGGGGAGTAATGTATACTTAAACGCTTGGCAATTAGGCACTCAGTTCAATTTAAATTATGCACAACTTGTAATAAATCTTTTTTGATTGGCCGCACTATGAGTGGGGGTTGAAATATGGAATTAATTATTTGCAGAAACTATTTTAATAATACTACAGTAAACACTAAAGACTTGTTGAGTTCAATTTCAACTGACAAACAGCGTTCCATTTTCCTATGATCTCGATTATATTGAACCATACTGAACGTCTTTAGATATGTCTTCATTCGGAAGCCTTCATTTTTCGAACAAATATTATTATTTCACTCCTTAACCCGCATTATTCAAGTATACAAAGGTTCATTTTTTGAATTCATAAATGTATTTAAATTAATTAGTAAAATATTTATTTTAATTATCATTGTCGGTCATCTTGGATATCTTCGAGGGATCCTTGCTCAAATCAATTTGTATGAGAAACGTAACATATTGGCTTACAACGCTAAAAATCTGAAAATATAATGAATGTGAAATGTTAAGAAAATTCAAAGCGCGCTGGAACGATTTATCGGGATGCAAAACCATAAAAGTTATGTGTAAAGCGGTAGATCAGAAAGACATGAAGTTCTTACTGACGCTCGATAGAAGGAAATGTACGATCATGGTCAGCACACTCATTGGTCACAGTCTGGTGGTGGCGTACTCCTACAAGATGGGGCTGACAGAAAGCGAGGAATGCATGAAATGTCAAGAGCAAGCTACCAGAGAAACAATGGCAACCACTTCATGACTTGGGGGTTCACAGTACGATACTCTGAAAGAGATATCGTTAGTGAAACTACATCCTGTGTCAAGCGCAGGCATCCTAAAGGATGTCGACTTCTCGCTGACTTTGTGACGGCACTCCATCTGGTATCTCAAAGGACCAAAATCGGTCTACATGTGGCTTCTTGGCCTATCAGATTACTCTAACCTAATACAATATGAACCCCCACAATATAGGTAATACGTGTCGTATGAGTAATTTTAAGAGTTTTGTTCGTGGGTTAATCTGGTCTGATATTGATCGAGCTTTAAGAACTACTTTTTCGACCACGGAGCCATACAAAGATGTTAGTCCTACTTTCACCTGTTGTTTGAACTCTCCGAAAAAATTAGTGATATACAATTATGTTCACGTAATTTTAAACGTGAACGGTTGCAACGCCAATCACATACAATTTTAATTTCTTCGTTGAATTCACTGAAAAACGCTTCAGAGTGTTGTGAGACCTTAACGAAATATTTGATAGCCTAATATGTACAAAAATGTCAAAGCCAATTCTAACAAATACAAATGGGACTTTCTCACGAAGTCCTAAAACTATTTAGCTGTCGAGTACTCACCCCCGTAAATAGCATCAAATCCAGTTCGACTATACCGCACACTTTTTCAACGGGCTTACGCATCATCAGGTGCAGTAGAAAGCGATTGACCGCATGCTCCAACTCCTTCGATGTAATATAGAGCTGATTAAGCACAAATGTTGTGCGAGATTTCTATGTGAAAATAAAATTCTAATTGGAAGTCTCAAGATGAAAAATCTCACAAGAATTTCGCTTACCTCATTCACGACCGCATTATTTGCCAAGAGAATTATGAAAACTCGTGCAGTATACTGTAAATGCCATAGCATTCTACTCAAACGTGGTTCATTATAACTCTTATATAATTCGAAAAAATTAATTGAAAAGACAAACACTGAACCCAGAAAGTTTAGCAAGAGTATTAAGTCGAACATATCGACCACGCGCACCAAAAGCGTATCCAAAGCTGAGTATAAACGACGTAGGCGCTCCAAGACCTCACAGTTTTCCAAATGTATGCCAGCAAACTCACGATTATACCAGGAACGCGCTCTACCATGCGCTCCATAAGAGCGTGGCAGCATAGCATTCATCATGTCATCATTACGACCCGGTGACCTATGCAAATCGAAGTGATTTATGCGCTGACATACCGTTTCGTTTATACGTTTATAAAGCAGATGCGTAAAACGTAGAGCCAACCAATATTGTCCCAATTTAAGTAATAATAGAAAATTGGGTAATTGATAGGAGCCTATGAAGCGGAGAAACTCATTTCCGTTATAGTCCACCTGCACATAATTGAAGCCGACAGAAATTACTGTTAGAAGTGAAATGCCCACAACGTAACAGCACAATTCCTTGTAAAGCCGGGATAGCAGATTCCACTCGTTTGGTTGCTGCGGCGTTTCAAGTTCCTGCAGCTCCTTCATGATTTTTAAAAACTTTTGTGGTATTTCCCGATAAAGAGTTGCATAATAAAAAGTGTTGAACACACAAAGTGTGCATATGAGATTATTTACGACGATTTCGCATAGGTAAAACATGATTTCAAATGTTAAATGTGATGGATCAACATTTACAACATACTTCGAGCTAAAAAGGTAAATATGCGTAACTATAAGGAAAGCGTATACGTAATGCAAATAACGTAATCGATTTAATTTTCTTAGTCTCGATTTCGCTATTGGTGCCACACAGCATAGTTGGCAGATCACTTTGAGTACGCGTATTAAACGCTCCATCTTCAACGAATGCATTTTGAAAGAGAGTTTGAAATTTTAGTGAGATCTATGTATGACCGCTGGGATTATCACTATGGAATACCTGGAATTAAAGTAAGGTAATATAAAAAAATGTGTTAACCTCCCACTTCAAATCAGTATGGTAGAAAAAAACAGCTCTTCGGTTCCAGAGCTCGATCAGACTCAAAGGAGAACCGGGGCAGTTAGTTAGTACGTATGATTAAAAAATTAAAACCCTATGATCATCCAAGATAGGGTATTAAGGTTTTCGCTTCACTTCTTTCTGGATATATAGTACTAACGTTCTGAATGTCACTTCATTGGAATTTATTATCGAAGAACGCTGCGTTGCCAAGGCTTTTATAATTTTAGGCCTCTGACCTACCGAATAAATATATCATCAAGTTTAATTGTTGAGTATTTTTATGTCACTATTGCATGTTTAGCACACTTGGAGCTCGGAGCTTTAAAAAATTAAACTCACGTGGTACTCACTACACTTCAGATACGTTACTGCCCTTTAATATCATATTTCCCCATAAGCTAAGTTGTGTAAGTGGGCTGATAATACAAGAAAATGGCGTTTTATTGCTTAACAATTTAAAGTTTTAATGGACAATCTAGCGGTACTTATAATATTTAAATTGCATAGCGTTAATGGCATCTAAAAGCATAATACCACCGTCGTCTATTAAATATTAGAAACTAAATTGTGTAATTTGTGGTGTCTGCTATACTTTATTGATCGCTGTTCGGACCCTACCATACATTGGAATGGTATATAGCTTTGTTCGATTCCAGGTACGACTAACATGTCCATATAAGTTGTTTTCGTCCCCAGACAGGGCAGCATAAGTATAGTAAGTTGGTACAACTAAAGATCTAAGCTGACGGCATCGAGTAAAAGTACATCTTCGGAAATTCTACTTTCTACAGACTAGACAGTGAAACGAGGTGGATGAAAATATGGTGTCAAATGAATAGTCAGTGAACTCTTTTCTTGATATTATTTATGACTTGTTATCCGAGTGGACACGAATCCATTATACATTACGGAGTCTGCAGAGTTTGCGGGCGTACCGCTGTGATGTCTATGTATCCATGTAATCCTCATAACTATATGGGGTACATTGTTACTCATGGAAGAACAAAAAATTAAAATCGTCGAAATATAAAAGAGATGAAGACCGATATGCAAATTTGTAACATAAAATTATGGATTCTTTTGTACTACTAAACTGGGTTTAGGGACTAAAGTAGAGCCATACGACAATGATTTAATTAGCTCTTTCTCACTTTTGAGGCCGAGATGAGCTTGAATAACCAGCTAAATGGTACTCTAATAGAAAAGAACCATTAACCCTGACATAGTACCATGAATGATGACCTAGAAATATCGCCAGTAAATTGAATACTAAAATCAAATTAGCATGCTTTCATTAATCAAAGCATATTAAACACTATTAATTGATGGCGTTTAACTTCAAACACTTGGCGTTGCAACGTTAAAGCTCCCACCATGCGTGCGTTTCGATTCAGTTATTGTACGCGGAATGTTGCCGACGATAGTACACGGAAGTTCAAATAAACGAAAAATACCGCAACGCTCGCAATCCTCTCCGCCTTACAAGCATGCCAGTGTCGATGTATTGGAAATGCAGTTATATCGTGCGGTTCGTTATTTTTTATTGCTCTCTGAGATTTTTGTAAGCCTACCATATGACGCACATCGACATTTGCCGACCGACAATAATCACAAGCCTGGATGGCTCATACTGCATATCGCTTGGGGAATTTTTATTTATGCCAGTCTCCTCGTAGCCATACACAGCGAGTACACGCAGTCCAACATCGACTTGCCGACAATTCAGAAACCGTTATATTTTGGCGAATATCTCATCTACATCGTACATATATTCCATATTATCTTCAGCAGTTATTGGGCGCGTCAAAAGTGTAGGCAATTTTTGCGTACCATCGCCGAATTCGATCACACCCTGGTTTATTTTGGAAGACAACCGAAATATCAAGGATTAACGTGCTTCTTGAAAGCTCATGTGTTTTTAGTGGTTTTATTTGTCTTTTTCACTGCCAGCGTCGACTACTTTTACAGCAATCGCATTCTACTGAATTACTCACGTAGTCTCACCGTCTATCTGTTGCCGAACTTAATATTGTCCATATCACTCATACAATACTATGCGCTGTTGTATGCTATTTCCCAACGCTCGAGGCGTCTAAACGAAATCCTACATGCAGAGCTTACGCAGAAGAATATCCCTCGAATTTTAAATGAAACCCTACAACGCGTCCGACTGCTCTATTCAGCTATTCAGGTCTTTACGAAGGAAGTGAATAAAACTTTTTCATTTACGGTGATCTTGATATACGTGGGATCCTTCACAAATTTGTCGGTGAATATATTTTTGATCTATAAATATGTGGATGATGAGGATAGTCCGCCGTTCTCATGGATTTTCTACTCGATTGTTTGGACGTGCATGCACATTGCTAAGATGTTCCTGATACTTTACTACAACAATGGCATCCAGAGACAGGTAAATTGATTCATACATGATATACTTTTTTATTGCAGCTTTAAGACCATATTATTGTATTGGATCCGCCATATTGAATTTTGAAAAACCGACACCAAACTCGTAATCAGCGACACAAAACCCCTGAGTAACGAGTTTCAAGCGATTTCGATGAATTTTTAAAACCGCATTCCGCCATATGGATTTTCTGGGGCTACCTCAAAACCCTGATCTGATGGGGTTAAATGGATCTCGGATTCGGATTCAGCGACTCTAAAAGCATACAGTACAAATTGTAAGACCTCGAGGTCAGAGTCGAAATGTTTTTTTGTGTGGCTGTGTAATTTAGAAATAGGGATTGATACTGTTTCATGCAGTTAGTTATTTTCTCTCATGGATCCCGACGTCAGGGCCGAAAGAGATTGCGATTGTTTACAATTACTATAAAAGTTGATCAGTTTTACCAAGTTACCCGTTTTCATTATTCAGAAAGAGCTTGGCGATGTCTTTCAAATGCTTACTGGATAAAGCTCCGTAAATCAACGTAGGTTCATAGGAATCACTTGTTCACTGTCCCTTTGTCACACATTGTCCGGTCCCAAAAAGTTGAAACAACTCGCTTGAGCCAGACGTCCTGGTAGTAAGGCTTATCATATACACGAACTTAGTAAGGAAGAAATTGAGAAAGGAAATTTTGCAAATTTTAATTTAATCTAGGCAGTCTATTTACCGGAAAATATTTTATTGTTATTAAAAAAATATTTTAATTTTTTTTTCAGAACAATAATACAGTACTAATAATAAATGAAATTGGTGGCCAAAATACGGATATGGAAGATACAGTTGGTTTCACTTATTTCTTATTATTCAGTTTCTTATATATCTTTTGATTCTTTATATTTCTTTGCAGATCACACATTTTGTATTACAATTGATCATAAATACGCGAACAAATGTTGTATGCGGGGTTGCTGAATTGAATCTCAACTTTATAACAACAGTAAGAGCAAAATTTCATACTAAAATATTATCTCTATATAAAATTAAATAATTTTCTAATTTATCTATAGCTTTTAACAGCCATGTCCACCGTATTCATATTTCTACTACAATATGACATTACTTATGAGGCGCTTATGTTAACACATAATTCGGGGAATCTCAAACGAGTCACTTAATAGTTTTAAAAATATAAATGTATTTTAATTTACTATTAGCAATACAATTTTTAATCTCACTAGTGTAAATAACTCAATATTTGGGTGAATGAAATTAAAGAGCAATTGTTCGTTCACGAAAGTTAGCCGAACGAAAATATATTCGCGATAATTTTGTATTGAATTATTAGTCGCAAGTGCTAAAAAGCATATTTATAATCTGGCAGCACTTAAACAGCTGTTTAATAAACATTGCAATTTAACAAAAAAGCATTTCACGTGGAAATTGTTCGGATAAATATCAAACAATTAAATAATATTAAACCATATACAAATACAACTTAAAAAAGAATTTATTTAAGCATGTGTGAAGTCGAGACTATTACAAAAATCGCCAAAACACTGGGTGTTGCAGCTGGTGAAGTGAAACTGAATTCTGAAAAGGTATACTTCTATTAGCCATTCTGCAATGTACTAAATAAATATTAATACTAATAATAATTTTTAGATCATCACTCGCACGAATAACAACAAAACAGTATCGGGTTTTGCCACTATTCTTAACACATTGGCACAAGAATCTAAATCGGAGATTGCACGCAACAGTACAGCAACTCGCGAGACTGCCGCGGATGTCTATCAATGGATTGAATTTGCCGTGTTGTATGTGGCACCGGGTTCCAAAGACAAACATGTATCTCAACAGCTCCTACGTGATTTTAATAAACTATTCACCACTAAATCCTATTTAGTGGGGCATTTCATTACTTTAGCGGACTTGGCTATATTTTATGCCATCTCCAATTTGGTGGTAAGTGTTTTTATTTTAGTTTTTTCCAATCTTGGTATATAATTATTACATCTCTCTCTCAGAAATCTCTTTCTCCCGTTGACAAGGAAAATTATTTAAATCTCTCCCGCTGGTTTGACCATCTGCAACAGCGACCAGAAATACGTCAAGGCGGTAATGTGCTCAACTTCACCACAATCTACTTGCATGGCTGGGCGACAGGCACACATATATAAATCTTCCACACTTCATGTTAACGATTTATTTATATTCACTCGTGAGAAACAATAACATAAATGAAAAAATACCAAGTAGGAAAATGTGTACGTATTTATTTGAAATCACTTAATGTATTACATACTAAAATATGCTCAATCATCATTACTGTTCATTACTTTTCTAAGTAAAAAAAAGCAATTTGGAATAAAATTCAGTATTTTGCCAGCTACTTAATAACTCGGTGAAGTAAATGCTCTTATCAGTTCTTCTTATGTTCTTCAAAAAATTTCAAGATCTTACAAAAATTTCCAAATTTATTACAAATCATTTACTCTCAAATTCGTATTGTAGGTTTGCAAAATATTTGTAGTTTAAAAATTGAAGAAAATAAATTTTAAACAGCATTAGAATCGTTTCGTTTCACTCTTGAACCCGAAAGGGCTTACATTTTTTTTTAATAGAATTTCAACCACATTCATCATTACACATCAATTAACGAATACGTCTCTCTAATTGGCATGTACTTCGCGTGGTGAGTTCATAGAATTGTTCAATTCGCCCGGTTCGGTGCACTTCCAGAGCCCATAGGTTTTACCCACAGTTGTCTGCCAAAGTCGCAATGTGCCATCTTCAGAGCCACTGGCATACAGCTCACCATCTGGACTAAATTTCACAGAATGCACTGGACCGAAATGACCTTTGAAAGATTCTGTAAAAAAAGAGAAGGGTCATAAATAAAAAATCTTTATTGGAATTTAACAATTCAAGTGTACTCACCAATTTCATTACCGGTTATATAATCAAATTTGTACATTTTAAAATCTTCACCACCACACACAAACACATGTTTGTCTGGATGCAAACTAGCCGACGACACATTGGTCGGCACTTTCACCTCTTTCAGCTTTTTCAATGTGTCCACTTCCCAGAAGCTGATGGTCGAACCATGCGTTATGGTCAGAATGTGATTATCAGCCGATATTTCTAAGCTATTTGGATTGTGGGGAAATTGCAGTCGTTGTATCTCATTGCCAGTTAGACGATCCCACAAGCGTACAGTTTTATCCTCAGCTGCAGACAATATACATTTATCGTCACGACAAAAGAGTGCACGTTTCAAAGCACCAGCATGACCGGCATACATTTCCGGTTCGGCATTAGGTTGTTCCAAATTGAAAACGCGCACCAATTTCTCATTGCTGCCGGTGACAATATTCTCTGAGTTTGTATCGAATGCAACTGATTTCACAATATGCTTATGTTGGAAACTGTGGATTTCACCGCCGGTAACGGCATTCCAAACTTTCCCAGTAAAGTCTGCAGCACCAGAAGCGGCCAAAGTTGCATTCTTGTTCAACGCCACGCCCCATACGGCACCTTTGTGACCCTCGAATGTGCCCACCCAATCACCGGTGTCGCCTTGTCGCAACATAGGGCTGCCATCTGCAATAAAATGAAATTATATAATAAATTTGTTTAAAAAATTAAAAAAAAAAAATATTTAAATAAAATAAATGCTTATAAAAATTGTTAACGAAGTTCCGATTGACAAGGTGTATTTGAAATTATTGCAGACAACATTAATATAAAACCATAATCATAAAAACTCAATAGTTGTTGTAAATTTCAACAAACAAACTAAACTAGAATTTTTAATATCACAACAGTTCTCTACACCAACATTAAAAACGTATCCGTTAAAACTACCTTGAACATTGCACTCTTTATAATCTACAAAGGAAAACGCAACAAGGCCAACGGTAGCGTTGAAATCCTGTCCAGCAACACACGTCACAAATAATGTTCAAAAACAGCTTAAAATGTAAAAGCACAAAATATTCCACTATACATACATACAAACATATGATTTATAAATAAATATGTTGCATTGCAAAAGTGGTAATGTACAAATAAATTGCAGCAAGCCGCAAAGCAACAGACACTATAAACTACAGCAAAATGTACAACAAACAAGCGACGACAAGCAAAAACAAAAAAGCGGAAGCAACCTTGACTCAATGACTGCATCAATGCCAACGACCTGAGTGCGACTCACTGGCTAGTGAGTCGTTTACACGAATGGCATGCCAGACATGCATTTGTGCATACTCATATGTATGTATGTATGTATGCATGCATGCGGAGTGTAGGCAGCGCAGTGCCAATGTATCACCACTATGATTTGTTGAAAAAGTGCATAGACAACTGGCTCGCCTGACCTAAGTTACTAATGCAAACACTTACTCTATCGGCAACTGGAAAAAATGCACTTTATGAAAGTAAAAATAGTTATAATTTTCTGTAAAAAAATAACAGCAATGAAAATAATTGAAAGTATAATGTGGATTAGTGAAAGGGAAATTTTAAAATGCAAAACTGTATTTCTTTATGCTCGAAAGAACACTGTTCTTTTTTGTTTTTGTTGTTGGTGATATTAACAACTATTTAGTATTCTCCCTAGGTATAGCATATTATAAATTATGCAAAGATAAATAATTTCCAATACTAAAGGCTAAAAATCTCACATGGACAGAATTTTACTCACAATTCTATTAAGACGGGCTTTATTGTACAAAAACTATGACTTAAACTTAACTTAATGAAAAAATTAATGTTTTTGTTTTGTTTTTTCATGAAAAATATTTTCTCAATCAAAAAAAAAACACTAAAAGTTAATTCTTTGTATAAAAAACATGACCAACAACATAGGCCATATAACACAACTCCTCCTCAAAGACTGTGTTAAATGTGTTTGTTACAATAAAATCAAATAATTACAATTTTAAATAAATATAAACCCCGTTTTTACACACCCCTAATTTCATTACTAAACTTTCGTCTTTTTATTATTATTTCATTTCATATGAAAGCAATTGCCTTTGAAAAACTTTTTGCAGCTGCGCATTCGTTGATTGTTGTTATTTTCATAGCGTGCCGTTGGCAGTCGCACTACAAATTTCACGCACTCTGTTAATCGCGTAGACATTCTAAATCAAGGTGAACAGGCGTTTTTATAATAAATTATCTTTATTTATTGATCAGACTATTTGTTTGCATGTCGCTTGTTTAAATGCAATATTATATGCATTAAGCTGTTGCATAGCAAGCATAACTGTTACGCATAACAAAGAAACGAGTTTGCTAGAACACACGCACAAATCATAATACATAAATACAATTAGGAAATGCATGCAAATAGAAAACTAATTTGGAATTGAGAATTGACTTCATAACTAAGCAAGAGAAATGCATTCACATTCATTGTTCCACATATAGCAAATATGTATGTATATACATATATGATTTCCATTTTCTGAGTGTTTCTGATTTCACTAATATTAATAAACTTAAATATTTGCAACTTACATTTCCCTATTTACAAACAAACTTCCTAAATAAATATATACATATGTATAAATAAATTTTTGATTAATAATAACGCACAATGCCTTTTTATCAATTTAAACAAATAAATTGAAAAACAAAGCGTAGAGCATGTAGTACGCTCCAACAATATTAAAATTGATTACATGTAATATAAAAGCAAAAACAAAACAACAAGCAAAACAAACAAGTGAATAGCAACAAAAATTGCCAAGCAAAAAAGCATGCGACAACTTCAAGGTGCTTCCCGTATGAGCGAAACACGCAGCTAGCGATCTACAACAGCACCTATCAACGAGCAACGAAACAAGTTGCAGCGAAATGTTGTGCAGCAAAGCTTAGAGCGCGAGCAATGGAAACTATTTCGCAAAAATATGTACTGCGCAAACTAGGGAAGTCAGAGGATCGTCGGAGGCCACGAACAGCGAGATATTTCAACTGTATGTTTGTTTTACAGCGCGTAGAATTCAATTTTAAACAACTGCCAGCCAACCAATCCACTACCGGCTGGGTGAAACACAAGCAATTAGCAATTAGCACAGGTAATACAGAACAAAAGTGTAAAACTGGTTTCGTTTGGAGCAGTACACATTTCGCCTCAACTATTTATTATGGCAAACTATATTCGTGATCCGTGATCACTTGAAACGTCATCAGAGAATGTAGGTCAAGGCTTGCCTTGGGCAATGAAACCAAACGAAAAAGTGTACTTGTAGAAGTACTATACATACATTATAGACATTACATTTATTCACAAATGTTACGATATATGTATGTATGTAGTAAAAATAGAAATTTTTTTACAATTTTCTGCAATAATTAAACTACTAACGGCATACATTTAGGTTGTGTCGAATATTTCTAAATTTTGTACTGAAACTATATCATATTCTAAAATATAAAGCCGTAACAATCATCAAAGAGATATCGAAGTAAAATATTACAACTTCATTAAATTTCTGCAAAATTCAATTTCAATTGTATAAAAGTATAATTAATTACCTTTGCACGCCGAAATGAGAAAGTAACCGCTCTCGCAAATGTCACTAAAATCCAAATGCACTACGGGGCGTGTATGTCCACTGCAGGTCAATGGGATTTGACGCAAATTAGAGGTCATCCTTTCTATTTTGTGGTTGTCGTGTTCAACGTCTTATTTTATTAACAACTAATTTGTATTATGTAGCTATCTACACGTATATAAATATTTTCTTATCCTTCAACTTGACGCTGGCAGCGCTGCCAAAACAGTGCAAACTTAGCAAAACGTTGAAGTTTTCTACGCCGCCGTTGCTATTTCTTTCGGCTTGTTGCCGTAATTTTGGTTTCCCCGTTTTCGATTTTTTATAAAATATATGTATTTTTATTATTAATTAACGTTTTCCTGTTCACGTTGTCAATCCTTTTGAGCAATTGTTTGGACAATTTTGGTATAAGTATGCAATTTGTTTCGAGATTTTTTATGAACTTCAATTTTCAGCACGAACACAACTTGGATGAATGAGATTATTTATTATTTGCATAGAATTAAAATTCGCGTCGATTTGGCTTTTTTCTCCTTTACTAGTTACTAGAAAAATTTAGTTTCCTTTTGCTCGGAATTATTAGATTTTTATATTTAGCGAGATGCAATGAAAAACAAAGACTGAATGAATGAACGAAAAATATCTGACAACTGTTTTATGTTATTTTCTTTTGACTGTCTACAATAGAGCTGCCACCTTTTACAAATGTAAGTCAAGTTATTGAAAAAATTATGTTTTTTAAATAAAAGACATAGTCAATATTTTTAAAGAATTTATCTATATTTATTTGTTTAAATATACAATTTTTTAAAGAAACAGCGCAGCTACTACGCTGTACATCTAAAATAAAAAATGCTCCAAGGTTTTCAATGAACAAACGGGAGCATCGTTTATATGGGTTCTACACGAGAGATGAGGGATCTTTTGTAATTGAAATCATATTAACATAATTTATAACGCAATTTAAACTATTTTTATTTTAATATTTTAATGCTAAAGAAAAACGATTTTGTTTAATTTGATGATATAGGCATTTCCCGATGTGTCTATATCTCTTGTCTACTAAAAGTTAAAAAAAAGCTTTGGAAACAATACGCTTTACATAATTTTAATAATGTTATTTTATCAAGTTATATAACAAAATCACCCTAAAGTATCAATATTGCATTAATTTACTCCACCCATCAGGTTCACTACACGGTTTTTGTAACGTTTGGAAATGTCATTCTCAATGTGTAATTGCAGCTTCTTCGTTTGTGATATTAGCTCAGCTAAAACGGGATTCAAATCTACGCGTTGTTGTTTCAATTCTACAGAACGTTTTTTCAAAACTTCTTTGGTGTCACGTATTTTATCCACGGCCTTCGTCATTTGTCGCAACTTAGTAGCGAGCAAATCAGCATATTTAGGTGAATGTTTTAATTGGAAAAGATGGCGTGTTTGTTCGTTTGATACTTCACTCAAAATTTGTTCAATATTCTTTAACATCTTCCGTATGCTCTCTGCATCGTATGTGGAAATGCTATCCATAAGAGAAAACATTACATTGGTGGAAGCATCCAATTGGCTAAGCTCATATAGCCGCATACGTAAGAATGCATCAAGTTCATAAATTTCATCGAGAAATCTATCGCGATAAGTGGGTGAATCAAGAATTGTGTAGGCTTGTTCTCCTATATAAAAAAAAAAAATAGATTATATTGCATATTTACATTTAGTATATGATTGTTTTACCTTTGGCTATGCCACCATCCATGCCTGCACCCTCAATAACTATTCCGTATTCTTCAATAGGAATGTCAAAATTTATCTCTACGGCATCACTTGGTCCACTTTCAATCCCCCAGTCAATGTCACCACCATTTCCATCCGAATCAACGGCGCTGTTGTTACCATCTAAATTGAGTTCACCGAAATCAATAATTTCTGCTGAAATTGTTGACGAGGTGCCGCCATTATCATCGCCACCAAAATCGATTTCATTATCATCAGCACTACTAGCCAATGTATCCTCATTTAAATTTAGTTTAATTGGAGGTTCTTCAACGGTTAAAGGCTCCTCTTTGTGCACATATTGATATACGGTTGTATTCCCAAATTCAATGAGGTGACGTAATATGGGTAAATTTTGTTTATTACTTCCCTCAGAGAATAAGTTAATTGCCTCTTCTACTTTACCAATATCACGTATTGAATTCGAATACATATCTGGTAACTTAGACAAAACTTGTAAAAATTCTTCTCGCAAATTGTCTCCTTTCACTCCCAGTTGCTGTAGAAGTGTAGCATGTTCGGCCAATAATTGTGATTCAGGTTTGCCAAGATCTTGCACACGTTTTAAACATTCATCACTTTGTTGTTCTAATTTTGTCATTTGCTTTCGAATACCAGGCACTTCATAATTTACATTCCGTACATATATTTGAGCAGATTCTGCAAGGTAGACGTTATCTTTTTCGTATAGACGTAGTATTTCCTGCCAGTCCTTCATTCGCTGACTACCGTATGTTCCAAATACACTTTTGGTTTCTTTTTCGGTTTGTTTTAGAATCTCAACAATTTCTTTACAATGGTAGTAGTTGATGTCTGTCAGGAAAAAACAGTATTTAGTGTTTTTTCAAAGTAATGCTTGTTAGTTAATTCACTTACTGGTGCCCGACAACAATTTAATCAGCTGGTCATTAGCAGGCATATCTTGAAGAGCATTTGAAATCTTTGAGCGTATCTCTTTGATATTCTTTTGAATAGTTTTGGGTACAATCCTCCTGCTGACTAACCAATCCTGCAGCTTCAAGGTGTGTATATCAATCGGAATATCTGCTTCCTATATCATTAGTAAAAAGTACATTGTTAAAACTTGTGGGTCGGCTTTAGTATAGTATCCCCCGATTTCAGAGTTAAAATGGGTATGGTTGGAAAGAGGACGATCTCCAGATTACGAATATATATAATAGTTGCCGCAGGAGACTTATAGTTTTCGAGATATTCGCATTTAAAGTTGAAAATTTCACAAATTTTATGTGGCGATATTTCGATTATTACTTAACTTTTAATTTGTATAATACGCTTATTATACACTAACACTTCACTAAATTGTTTCCACATACTTATTTTATATCAATTGGTTTAATATTTGCTTTAAATAAGCATTTTAATTTTTAAACAATTTTGTTTATATGCACAATAACCAGTTGACAGATATCAAGTGTTGCCAAATCTACATATTTTACAAACGAATAAAAGTTAATAAAAAAATTACATGATTTTTAATACATTTATTCCTGTTTCTTGAAAAACCATGATATTGGGTGGACCAGAGTTATTTTTCAAAAGCGCGGCCGAAGGCCGCAATTGCAGAAAAAAGAAATACGCGAAAGATTATTATTTTTATTTTCATTTGTTTGGTTATGGCAATACTTGATATCTGTCAACCTGGTTATTGTGCATATAAACAAAATTGTTTAAAAATTAAAATGCTTATTTAAAGCAAATATTAAACCAATTGATATAAAATAAGCATGTGGAAACAATTTAGTGAAGTGTTAGTGTATAATAAGCGTATTATATAAATTAAAAGTTAAGTAATAATCGAAATATCGCCACATAAAATTTGTGAAATTTTCAACTTTAAATGCGAATATCTCGAAAACTATAAGTCTCCTGCGGCAACTATTATATATATTCGTAATCTGGAGATCGTCCTCTTTCCAACCATACCTATTTTAACCCTGAAATCGGGGGATACTATACTAAAGTTTCCCCAAACTTGTATAATAAATAATAATGTAACTTACATTCATTTTTATTAGTTTAATGTAACAATCAAATTTATTTTATACTACTTGTCCACGCAAACAAAATATTTTCTTCTCTGCTTCTTCTGTTTGATAAGTCGCAATGATTTGTTTATGATCGATATTTTGTTATCGATGTTTTTAATAACGATACATTCATAGAGTTGATTAATTTCCAAAGTTGTATATTTCTTTGTTCCAGCCATTTTTCCTTTTGGCTTAAAATTATTCTAGAAATATATTTGACAGAGATAAAAAGAAATTTGAAGAGATAAAAAAGAAGTAAAAAACATAGAAAAACTTATGTATTATCGCACTTTTATTAAAAAACTCTTAACAGCCAAAAATACCAATTCACTTTACTCAACCTCTTTAACAACATTTACTTCATATATTTACGAAAATCGGGGTGCCACCAAGGATAAGCTTTAACGCTTACAACTTTGGGATATTTCACAGTAGTAATAATTTTACTTGAAGAGTCTCCAAAATCTAATTCTAAGTTCATACCCCTCATGTCCTTAGCAAGCATTTGTCGAGTGCCTAACAACATTACACGTGATCCTCCACTTTCATACAGAAGTTGACTGGGAAATGGTATAAAACGGTCGCAACGTATTACCAGCAAACTTACACCTTCATTTATGTGTTTTTGAGAAGATTTATATTTTGATTTCCACCGTAATTTATTGCCTTCCGCTAATGCCTCCCAGTCATTGGTTTCACAATCATTTGCGAGAAATTCACTGAAATCATGGGATCCTTTGATTTCAGCTATGTTTTTGTTGCGAAATTTGTAACACATTATCCATACACAATCCTCCTGTTCGTGCCATGAAGATACGTAAGAATGTCCAATTAGCTTATCGAGAGAATATCCTTTGGCAATACGTTCTGATAATGGTGGATATGTTAAGAAGAGTGATTCCACTACACGAGCACGCATCGTAGCCATATCGCAGTTCAGTACGTTGTGCGCTTGCAAATATTCAGGTAGTGTGAGTATCCAATTAGTATTAGCATCTGATTTCAGGCAATAGCTTTTGTAAATCTTTTTCCAAAATCTTTGTGTATTAACAAGGTCTGCCGTTTGACGGCATATTAAAGCGAAAGTTTGAACATATTCAGGTGGAATGTGGTCCGAAATATGATACCATATATCACCATGTACTGTGTTGTACACCTCTGGTGGTTTATCATTGCAACTTCGTTCCATTGAACTTGGAAGTTCCAACTCCACTCTTCCTGCTCCTCTACATTTACCGGTACGGTCTTTTAATTTTAATTCAAGGAATATATCATTCGGACGTAAATGCGTTTCTGTAAGCATAAATTAGTGGGATTTAAATTTAATTGTTTGGTAAACATATGCATTTATATACATACTACATTTTCCTTTCGTTCTTATAAACTTTTCTTGAATCACAACTGTTTCATCTTCAGTATCAGCAATGTCATCACCTATCATTTTTCATCTGCAAGGAATTATTTAATTACAGATTGCGAGTCCTATTTGTTTTTATTTATTATTATTTATAACTTAAACTTTTGGCGACTGATCAGCTGTGTAACGGTAGTCGGTTGACTAAGGGCTGCCAAGCCATAAAAACTAATTTCATTATTCTTCTTAAATTGAGCTTTAATGAAATGATATATAAGTTGATAATATTTTCCAATTGATTATCAATTGAAAATATTTGCATATATCCCAATTATGATTTATTAATTATACCATTAGTTAGTTTCGCATGTATTTGTCATCACCGACATTTAAGTTCACCTTGAAAATCCTATTGTGAACAAGTAAATACGTTTTGAAGAAGCACCTGTATGACGAATTGATAAATTGATTCAGTAAAAAGTTACGTCAAATATAAATTTTCACTTATTCCTTAATTAATCTTATTAAAATCCAAACAAAAGTGTATGTAGCGTCAAGAATCTCTTAATTTGTAAAGATTTGTGGAGGAAATTAGACCATACTCTGGAAAACAACTATGGCGGAGTCAATTGTACAAGACTGGCTGGCAGATTACCGCCGTATACAAGGACAGCCAGCTGAAGTGACAACCTTTGCTGTGGAGCATGAAACCGACCCTGAAATTGCTGAAGCAATATATACTATATTCAGTGAACGCCAGCGTCATGAAACTTTAGTTCATGAAATTTGTCAACAATTTCTCTCTTTTTATCGCGCTTCGGAGGATTCTCTGCGAAAATTTCCCTTGCAGTTCATTCCGGTACTAATCTACACTTATCTGCACGCTGTCGCGGCTGGTGACAAAAAGGGTGCACGTAGTGTAGAGACATTGCTAATATGCATTTATAATGCAGAGATATCCACTGAAGATGGTGGTCAACATGTAGTCACTTTTCGTATGCCAATATTAGCACAAGCCTCAGTCTACCATGAGGAAAAAAATTTGCCAATGACAGATTTGCGTCGCTGGGAAGAAAACTGTAATCGAGAAATTAAGTGGGGTCCACATACACAGATTGAGGCGATTACCGCTCAGAATAGGTTACGTATTATGACGGCACTCATGTTCTGTTATAATCAGCAAGTTAGCCTTACGCAAAAATCAGCTTTAATACATCTTTGTCGTGTGGCGTCACAGTTAGTTAATCAAGGCTTTTCAAAGCAACATGCACATCGAATCTCTTATGGGTAAGTAAATGGCAACTCATTTCGCTTATAATTATAACGTTAACACTGAATTTTCTTAAGGTCTGATTCGAGTGGCGCACTTGTGCCAAAGTCAATAACACCGCGCATTCCGCTTTCCTCATCATTCCTGGTCGAGTTAGTACATGCTATATACTTTGCGATGTTTAACGGTTTTGGTACTGTGGCTATACAAACATTGGAAGATATACATCATCGTGCATGTTTTGAGATGTATACGGAACTTATACTTGTGACGAGTGCGGTGAAAAACTCATTACACGCAAACCCCTCCGGGCAGCCCAGTGATGGACCGATGGGACTTAGCGTAGCACTCACACCTGCCACGAATACTGTGACCACAGCTATTTCCAAATCTATGATCACGAATGCATCATTCCGTACTAAAAAACTACCTGATGATATCCCCATACAAGTTCAGGATCTCACCATGCCCCAAGCTCCTCCAATGTTGGCGAGTGTCACTGAAGAAGTCGATCCTAAAGAACAACAACAAACACAAAATACATCATCGCGAAATTCCATCATACGACCTAGCATGGAAGGCATAAAAGCGCAGGCACATAAAGCGTTAATTGCTGGTTTCAAAAAGTCCAAAGACAAAGAAAAGGATAAAGACAAAGAGAAAGAGAAAGAAAAGGATGGAAAAAATATTGGAGTTGGCGCGGCGGGTGAGCCTCCAAAGCCACCGCTACGAAAATTCGAAAAACACACGCAACGCAACTCTTTGCTACAATTGCAAGCTGAGGGCAATAATATAGCGTTAGCCGATTTTGAAAAAAGTCCATCTTCAGTGGGTGTGAAAGGCAAAACATACGATTCAATGGACACAACCGAAATGTTACCCATGCAAACGCTGCTTGCTAATGAGAATGGCAGCGGTAGTTTTAGTATTGACAGTGAAATAAATGGCGGCGGTGGCAGCAGTAATATGTTGAACAACAGCAGCGTAGCTAGCAATACAAATTCAATCACAAGTAGTGACTTGATAACAAAGAGTTTCGATTCAAGCATTGAAATGCCGCAACTTGTGGGCCCTGCCGGTGTTGGAAGCAGTACTAAAGTGGGTGATGTGAGTTTAGATTAGTGCTACAATGCTTCCAGAACTATAAGTTTCGTTTGAAAGCAATAAAACATTGTTGCGTGTGTGCCAAATGTTGGGGGAAAGCTTCCAGCATTTATTTTTATTGAGCGACAATTATGCTTACAACTGTTAAATATTACAAAACCTATTTGCAATTCAATTTTAATTTAAGAGTAAATAATACATATATAGAAATATATATATAAATAATTGTTGCTAGGTATAAATGGAATGAATGAATACTGGTGATTCGGTGTTAATAGGTTTAGGGCAAAACAAACACAAATTCAATACATTTTAGTAAATTATCACGAAAATCTAGTATCAATTATTATTACATATGCATAATTTTTTTATTTTCTGCACGTACATTTAAAAGACACATGCAACGGAAGAGCAAAAGCGATGCTATTAATGAGTACTTCAGTAAATGTGTACTTAAAATCAATTAAAATTTTCTCAACTGTCTATTTCTTCTTTAAACAAACCCGCTTTCCTTACAGTACGTAGTGTAAGTTATGGAACTTCATTACTTTGAATAACAGCTATCATTGAATATCGAACTGGCAATGCATGTTGGTTTATATAAGTATATTTTTTGTATTATCTAGCATTATATGTCGAAACTGTATGACAAACGTTCGAATTTTAATTTATTAATATTTTCGCAGTAATATACACAAGTATTGCAGAAATTGACCACAACGCCGATTTGTCTACAACAATAATAGAAGCGATTTATAATATATATATATATACACTCATACATATATAGAAACTAATACCCCTCATGTATTCATATTTGTATTTAAAATAATAATGGTTGGAAAATGGCTGTAAACACGGGGATGATGCAAATCATCAACTGTAAATTGCTTTACTAAACGAATAAACTGCAAATTTATGTTATTTAATAATTTTTATTTAATATTGTTTCTTTTTTATTTAGTTTATTGCACACTTTAGCTCAATTACCTACCGAACAAAATAAATAACAGATTACACAAATTTCTTTGAAAGGTTCAGTTTTGTATTATAGCATGAACAACTAGTCAGTAAGTCACTTGCAAAATTGTCACCTTATTAGAATTATTCCTTTTTATTCACAAAACAAATAATTAGATATATTATATTTAAATGTATTTATTCCATGTTATTAAAAAGATGTTATCTAATATTAAAGTAAAATAATACAACTAATAAATGACTCCCAATGATTGAAAAAAAAACAATTACCGTTATCTCTTACGAAATTTGGATTGCAAAAAAATGCGTGGCACATCTATACCCTCTTTAATATTCAAGGTACGTCTGTGAACATAAGAATTTTCCACAACTTCGAACCTATCAGCGTCTGTAAATAATGATGCCAGTTCTGCTTCCGCGAAAAAGTAGCTCCTGGTTCCATCTTGTCGCATATAAAAATTCTCAGCTATTTTGTTGCCGGGTTTGAAACGTAACTGTGCCATATCATAGCGTCCATAATCTCGAAAAAGCACAACACCACCAGGTTTTAGTAAGCGATAAATATTTTCTACCACAGTATTAAATTTATTTGGATGTATAGCAGATAATACGAATATCATTGTAACAATATCCAATGAGCTCTCCGGTATATGCGCATGTATTTGATCGGTGGTGATGTCACATTGAAAGGCGTTTATGCGTTGCTCATCATACAGTGGATTTGAGCGCAAAAATTCAATAGCGCGCGGCGAAAAGTCGCATGCATAATAAAACCAGGCACGCTTAGCTTCCAGTTTTTTCTCTTCTTGTTCCTCTATTAGAGGAAATATTAAGTTTCCTACTCCACAACCGACTTCGAACAAACGTCGCGGCTCTTTACTACAGCCAATATTTCCATTACGTTTTTCATCTTCAAAATCCAACAACTCTTCAAATTCACGTGTTGTCCAACGGCGGTCTTTGAAAAAGTGTGTCTCATTTCGTTTGTAAAATATATCCCAATGACGTTGAGCTTGTTCTTCAAGTTTCTGTGCTTTAAATTCTGGTACCAGACGATGGTTTTGTGCCTCTAGACGACTTTTTTCTTCATCAGTAAGGGATTTATCAACTTTGGTAAAAATGTCCTTGACAAGGCCGTCACATTGTGGATCTTCCATGTTTATCAACTATTTACATTACAGCTGTTCGGATTTGAGTGACAACAAAACGCTAACAGGTTTATTGTGAATTGCTATTGCAGTTGTGAATTATATGCAAAATAAACATAATTTCTACTGAATGCACAATACTTAGATATATTTTGAAGAAAGTGTAAATATATTTAGTTATGCGTCGAATATTATATTATTTTAGTAAATGATATATGTGTTAAATAGCACTGTATCTCAAAATTGTATATTTTATTCATGCTATTTCTGGTATCGTGAAATACTAAATTGCTTCTGATATCGATAACATTTTAACTTTGGCGCACATTGAACATACCCTATTAAAAAAAATATCAAAACAACAAAATCGTGTAGTAAATTTTCATGTCCTTCGTATAATTTAATGAATTTTCTCACTTATTAAAATTAAATTAGTGTATATTTTATTCATGCTATTTCTGGTATCGTGAAATACTAAATTGCTTCTGATATCGATAACATTTTAACTTTGGCGCACATTGAACATACCCTATTAAAAAAAATATCAAAACAACAAAATCGTGTAGTAAATTTTCATGTCCTTCGTTTATTTTATTGAATTTTCTCACTTATTAAAATTAAATTAGTGCAGTTGTATGCAATTTATAATATAGTATTGCTTTATCTCTGGTATTGCTATGGATTCGGAGCAACCTTCAAGTACAATTCTATGCTATCCTACGGATTCAAAGGGCTATTCCAATGTTGAAGTGCTTAATGTTAATAATGTGGACTCCGCCGGAGGAGTAGTGTTAAATGATGAAAAACTGTTGGAGTTAATACAATTATATCCATTTTTATACAATCCTCGTGTGCGTCCGTTCCAAGATCCGGACTATGACGATTGGGCATGGAGTCGCATTACATCTGCATTTAATGTTAGTTACACAGGATTCCTACCAGCAGTCTATTTTAACAAGGAAGACTTACAACGTCGCTGGAACAAATTGCAACCTATTATAAAGAAAATGGCCAAAATGTTGGATTTAACCGCTATACCGGAGCCATTACGTCAAATAATAGTGAAAATAAGTGTACAACTGGAAGATCAAATTACAGATGTGCGTGTGAATAATTTATCAAGTGCTCAACAAGTAATATACGATAATATGAAAATGGTAGCACAGTTACCACTAAATAGACGTCTGCAATTGGAAGCTGAAATGATGGACCTAATATTAAACGCCGAACTGGAATCAAAAGCTACAATAAAATTAACATACTCCCATTTAAAGAATATTGATGATGAATATGAAGAATTGCTTAATTTGATGGATCTGAAAGAGCTAATAGTATTAAAATCCACTGCTACAACATTCATTAACGAAACAGCAGATAATTCACAGGAGCAAAAAGTAACTAGTACAACCACCACGAATGGAACATATGAAATTTGTAGCGATAGCAGTTCGGATACAAAATATGAATCGTTGAACACCATAGATTTCGAAGCTGAAATGGGCAGTGGCTCTCAAATAAATAAATCTACTGGTAAAATTAAGAAAGAGTGTACATATATTGAATCACAAGAAAATATTGTAGTGCCAACAGTAAATTGTACACCAAAGGCACAATGGGTGCCATTAAAGGATGCTTCTAAACATGTAAGACGTTGTATTATAAGATTGAAAAGAACAAATATGGAGGATTACATACCACTATCACGTATAAAACGGAAACGCAGAAGCAACTAATTTCACATTGAAATCATGTGAAGCTTATAGAAAGCAGTAGCATGTAGATATTAGGTGTTAAATAATATAAATTGATAATTTTAAGGAATGCGTAATTATTCATAATGATACACAAACAACTGATAAATAAATAAAAGTTTTTGTATCGTCTTTTGGATTTATCTTTATTTTCATTCGATTTTCTGAAATTACGTCTGCTTAATTGTAAGTTAATTAATTCTCTTTTTCGTGTAAATGGTACATAAAAAAGAGAAGATTAAAAACAAGAAGGAAATGCACACACGAGTACAGTTTTTAATATCAAAATTTCATATCAAAATTACAAAATAGTGTGGCGGCAGCGATTTCTCAGTGACAACATAAAATACATTAGCAGTAATTAAAAAATGCGTACCATTCAAAATACATACATCTTTGGGGAACACATATAACTCAGAGCAAAGAAAAAAAATGTATAAACATATATCGTATATTAATAGTTAATAAACAAAGACATTCTATATACACAAAAAATTGTGTAATGAATGAAATTTAATTGTAAAATGCGAAAAATAGCAACTCGGAGTTGATTTACATTCGAATATATGCTATGCATACATATATATATGTTCGTATGTACATATGTACTTAAAGTTAAAAAAAAATTAAAGCAATGGCCAGTCTGACGACGTTGCACTTATAAGAGCTCTTTAAATGAAACACATCATATCTTTATTGTAGCTTTGTTCTAAGCAGCGTAGTTGGTTAATTTTGAAAATTGTTTTTTTTTTTTTAATTCACGGGTTATCGTACGATATAAGCAGGAAGTGGAGTTTCTTTATGGAGTTATTACATGTGCAGTTACAAGCAATCAATTTACAGTGAAAACTGTAACTAAACAAAACTACAACCATGTAATCTTTACAGTTATTTAAAATTTACTTTTGTGAAAATAAAATTTGTTTTAACAAATTATTTAACTACCGTACGATAACCGCCTTTTGAATTTTAACAAAGCAATCAAAAAAATAATGATTGCTTGAATACACAACGTATATAAATTTTTCTAACAAACAGCAAGGACACAATAGCCTGATACAACCGATTATGGCAGACATTTGCTTTCACATTTCCTTAAAAATATTGAAATATTACAAAAAAGTATTAAATTAAATTAATAACAGATTTGGTAAAATTAATTGTGTGTTTCTATGTGTGTGTATGTATGTATGTATGTTTGCGTACACTTAATTTACGTCGCATGTTCAAGTTCGATTCAACACTTCAGAATAAAGTTCCAATAAACGTTCCAATACTTATGCCGGTACCTTCGCGCAATTTTAGGCCCACTCCTTTGCCATAAGCACGCACGAAGATGGCACGTACAGAGTTTAGACGTTTCTCGCGTCTATTACCAAAAAAATGAAGACCATTAAACAAGTTAAACTATTTCATCTTCATATAAAGTAGACTTACGTAGTTATTTTTATGCGACTGTCATCTGGTTTCGGTGACGAAGATTTCGCTTGTTCGCCATTACTAATAGTCGCAATGCTTTCGGTTGTAGTTGGCAGCATTTTACTTGGACCCGCGCTATGATTGCTCACCGCACTATTAAAACTATTCCCACTATTATTACTGCAACCGCTCGAATTGTGCGCACTTGGACTGCTATCTAGTGTATCGCTTCCACTAAACCTTGTAGTACTGCCATTAGAGCGTCTACTCGATTGATTGCTACTATTTGAATTCACCGAACCGCACTCTGAACGCTGTGCAACATGATTACGCATATAACTGCCAGCCACAACGGAGTCTATAGAGCCAGTATCTGTGACCAAGTGCCAACTGCTGTTTGATGATACGGATTCTTGGCGTTGACGCGTCGAATTTGCGCCAGGCACAGGCACAGGACTTGTGCGTGATCTAGTTTAGAAAGTACACATATTTCGTGTTAAAATGTGTTTTTATACAAATATATATATCGGTAAACACATACCGTTTAGAATTTGGCGAACGATTAGTGATTGTATTATTGCTCGTTGTTGCTTGTGTCGAAGCGTTGCATATTGTCATAGCGGTTAATGTGTCAGTTATTTGCAAATCACAGTTGGAAATATTTGAAAAACTATCGTTACTATCATGATCGCAAGCGGCTAAATATAGTTCTCTGCAAAGAGGAGTAAAATTTAAAATTGATAAAGGCTAATTGTGTGTTAATATGTAACTTACTCTCTCAACGCCGCATCATCCTCATGTCTTGGTGCGAGACCACAACTACCACTACTGCTGGTTGTTTTTGTTCGTTTTCTAAAAACAAAAAATAAGTAAATCGTTAAATTACAATACAAAACAGGTAAGGAAAGGCTAAGTATCCTGTGCAACCGAACATTTTATACTCTCGCAATTTATTGATATAGTTTTACTAAGATAACATACAATTCGAACCATAAAGTCTAATAGAATAACGGAAATCATCATATATAGTATATGAGGCTGAAGTAATTCCTAAACCGATTTCATTCATTTCCACCACCAAGGTACAATATATCCAAGACTATATACTCACTTAATTTGGCTAAAATATTTCACATATTAACCGATTTATAAGGTATTATGACCATTGTATTTTTGAAAAACCTGAATTAAATTAAAATATCGACATCCGGGGTCTTGAAAAGTTATAGCCCGATTTTGACAATTTTTCCACAAGTGATGCTAAAGCTCAAATACAGCATTTGTACAAAGTTTTATTCCGCTATCTTCATTTGTTCCTAATGTATATATTATAAAGTGAACGAATCAGAAGGATTCAAAATTGAGTAATATGGCAAGTAGACATGGTTGTGAATAGATTTTACCCATATTCCGTCCGTGTCATTAGGGTGTCAAGAAAATATTATATCGTCACCTAAAATGCAAAAGGCCGTAACTAACAAAAAATTCAAAATTGGCTGTTTGATTGATTATGAAGTACTTAACCGAAACACGTGTACACTGCAAATTTTACATGCATACGTCCAAAAATAACGACTTTATAGGCAAGAATCAGAAGGCCGCAACTACAACTTCAACAATTTCATAAACCAAAAAGCCGTAACTACCCTTTTTTCATTCTCTTTTTCATTTAATTTCAATGTGACACATTGTGTTATCCGTAATTACAGTTGTTTTCATTATCTTTCATTCTTTATCAAATTGTGTTATTGTGTTTTGCCTTTCTTCAATACATGATCCGTGTCTTGGCATATGATCCATCTGGAATAATTTATTATAAAATAAATATCAACGACGAAATATCAACGATGATTATAACGTTTTGCCACAACGTACACAACAAAAATTTAGGAAATTTACCGAAAGAATATTAAAATCCAAAAAGAAATGGGAACACCTGCAGGAACTTAAATTTTTACTTCCGGCTGACTGCCACAGCTTTTATGATAATATACCCTTTACATCTTAAACCTATTCTAATTTGCTATTTGTATTGCAGGTTTTGTTGTTTTCAAATGAATTATTTTGATTTTCTTAACCAGTTTAATTTAATTTTATTTTCTCGAATTAAATGTATTAATTAAATAATTTCTTTTGTGTTAAAATACTTACAATAAATAGATACAAAAAGACTAACAAGTTATGTTTATGTTTTTAGTTACAGCTTAAAAGCACATTTTCTTATTTTAACCATTGCTTTCATTTTATACACAATTTTTTCCAAGTAGTTACGGCTTTTTGGTTTCAGAAAAATAGAGTGCAAAAGGCCGTAACTAACATTTCTTAAAAACTGCTTTTTTCCCATTAATTTGGTTTTCAGAAACAAATCCGTCTTTGTTTTCTAAGCTTAAATCAACAATTTGGATATTTAGCTTTAAGTAGTCTTTAATCTATAACGTTGTTTGCTTCTCCTGTAAAATACTAAAAATGTTAGTTACGGCCTTTTGCATTTTAGGTGACGATATACCGAATTTCATTGAAATTGGTCGAGTAGTTTCTGAGATAAGGTTTATGATCCATTAGTGGGCCACGACCAGTTTCCATTTCTTTTATGTCTGAGTGCAGCTTCCTTCTGTAAAATTTTGCATTTCTGATGTTTTTCGTTTGTGAGTAAACGTAATTTAAGTAGTTTTCAACATAACCTTTGTATGGGGTTATTATCCGGTTTCACCTATTTTTATTGTGTGTAATAGGATAAGTAAGGGATTTAACTGCAGAAAGTTTGGTTTATATGGCTTTATTAGTTTGTTAGATATATATCAAAAAATAGGCCACGCCGACTTAAAAAAAAAAGCATCAGAATATCATCTTACTAACTTTGTTGCGAGAGTATAAAGATAAGGTCATCTAGTTCTAGTCAGTTACTAGGTATCACAAAGGTATATTCCACAAATGTATCAACTTACCTATGCTCGCCTAAACTGAACTCCTCGCTGGTTAGAAATTTCAGCATGTGAAAACAGAAGACCATAATATCTTCTCCACGCTTCTCGCGATCTGGTAGTTGGTGACCAAATAAATACCAATCATAGGCCAAGGTAAAATACGTTATCTGTATATAGTTGAGTGATTGATGTATAAGGCCGTCCGCCCAAAGCGATAGGCGTAGCAGGGAGATGAACAGCGGCGTGCGATCCCAACCGCTTATGCAATGTACCAAAAGGCCACTATTCTCTTCCTGCACATATTTAAGCATTGCTTTAAGGTAATTCTGTGTGATCTCAACCAAATCCCATTTCCGGTATTCCTCCCAGTTAATGTCGAGATCCATTGCGGGTCCGATTTTCGGTATACTTATGTTGGCATTGTTAAAGGGTTTTTGCCAGTTGTAATGCAAATTCGTTGCCATATAATTGTGTTCACGAAACTTCTTGAAGAACTCACAACCGGGGTATGGCAGCGCGAGTAAATTGAAATTCTTATAATTATGCTCGGGGTCGGCTTTCTCCGATGAGGAAACGCTACAAGTATTATTACAACTCTTAAGGAACATGTCGTAAGGTTTTGTCTAAAACTAAAATACTTACGTAAAAAAGAATTTCACCTTCCTTTGTTCAACCATCAAATCGACGATAGTTTTGATATTTAGCGTATTTAGTAGGGCAATATCATTTCGTATCATTTCATTATAGGAAAATGGCGATGGCGTGTCATTTAACGAGCCTAGTAATGAATCCTCGGAAGAATCGGGATTTTCTTCTTCATTCGTGCGTTGTTGTGTTTCGTTGCCACTACCCGATGTTATGTAATCGTACGCGTAACGAGAGTAGGTTTCGTGCACCACAGATACTGTAGCGGATCGGCAAATATATTGACCACGAAAATATATAACGGGCGCAACGAAACGTTGACGACATCGTGCATATCGAGCACGAGTTATCAGATCACGTATTCTGTTGGCATCGTACATCTCTTCATAGATGGTGCGCTGTTTGGGCGAACGTTGCGGTCGTGTAACGGTAACAAACGATTGAATAGTACTATCGCTATCGCAGCCATTCCCCGTGTAATTATCACAACCATTGCCATTGGCATTGCCATTACTATTGCTATTGCTATTCTCATTTTCATTTGTGGGAGTAATGCTGCGCGCGTTGGTCCCATTGGAATGACGGTTGGGTTTTCGATTTTTCGCATTACCGTCACTACCGTTAGCACATTCGTAACCGTTCGTGCCGTTCGAATTACACGCTGTGTTCGCCGAACCATCACCGGCTGTTGACACTTGGTCAAGTTCGGATTCGGGCACAAAAATTGATGGGGGATAACGGGCACAAAGTACGCCACCACTGTTGTCTATATTAAAAACATTGTAGTCCAAGCTCATCAGATAATCGCAATTGTACAGAATAACCGCATCCTGTGAAAGAAAAGAATTACAAATATATATTTTTACTTTGTATTTGGATTTTTATTTATTTACATAAAAATATAAATTTTAAAAGTTTTTAAAGGGCACATGGGTTGAGAAGATTACGGTGATTGTATTAACTATCTACATACATATATGATTGTAGTCTATGTATGTCGAGATGATTAGAATCTCGGCTAGCGGTTCATTAGAATATAAAATCTATCCGAAAAAACCAATACAATGATTCAAAAATACCCCAACTTTTCCGCCCCTTTACACTAAATCCTTGGCTCTACCTAATACGGAGGTAAGGCCTCTATTTAAGAGGTCTCTAAGGTCAATAAGACCTTCTAGGAACTATTGGCTAATAACATAGTACTTTCCACATGTCCATTTTTTGCATTTTGCATTTGTTCCTACTTCTGAAGAGATGGGACAGTCATTTTGATCCGATCGAACACTAAACATATTTAACAAGTCAATAATAATAATAATATAGTCTGCTTTTAGGCTTAAGACAGGGAAAGATCAACTCCTTTATCTTTTCTTCGAAAAAAAAAAACGTTTACTGAAGGTCTACAGAATATGACTTCGTGGTGGCGATAACATCCTCATATCTTTTTTACGTTTGGAAGCAAATAGATGTCGCAGATGCCAAAAGATGAAGAAAGTCGTGCATTGAACATCAGTTCATAGACTATTTCGACGAATTTGGCCGGCGTAAAGACAAAGAGACGTTGTTGGCAACTTAGTAGGGTATCGGACGGTCGGCCTTAAACTATGCAGCCCCAATATGGTCGCCTGGATGCAGTGGGACGCAAATGGGGAAGCTTTAGACTTGTCAAAACACCGCTCTCAGAACTGCCACAGGTTGCCTCTTGATGTGTCCGGTTGAGCACTTACACAATGAGACACGTCTGCTTCCAGTGAAGGAGCATAACGAAATGTCCTCCAAACAGTTTGTGCTTTCTTAGAAATTGTCCCTGCAGTCAACTACTGGGAGCTGAGCCCCCTCCCAGAGCCATCAAAAGTACCTTCCTGAAATACGTCGACGACCTCAGGAGTATACCGACAGGTCTTCGGATGCGACAAACTTTCGATAAGCATTGAACGCCATTCACAGAGGAGCTATTAACACCTTCAACGACATCCTCCCCGTTGGAGATATAATACCACCCATCGCAGACACAGAGCTCGAGTTGCCTCTCGAAATTTGAGTGACCCTCGCGCAATTTCGTTCTGGATACTGCAGCAGGTTAAACTCCTACTTATCCAGACTAGATCCTGACATACTCAACATATGTCCAAGCATGCAAAGAGTGCCCGCATGTCACTAACCACATCTTTACACTATGGCCCCGAAAGCCTACTCATTTGACACCCATTTCCCTCTGGTTCGACCCTATCGCCACAGCTCGTTTATTTTGCTTCCCGTTATATGATTTCGATGACAATTAGTCTGGGCTTGACAGTTCAGGCAGGTTTGGGTAACCGTTACAACAACAACATCAACAATCATAACGAATTTGACCGCGGCGAAAACGGAAATCGGATCCATTTGCTGTCATGGTGGAAGAGCAATAATTTCTTCTTCGCCATATAGAACGCTCTAATGATTCGTTCGTTAATACGAGTAGACCGTTGTGCGTGATCGTTTGCTCTTCTTCAGGACCATCGAAGAAGAATCGTCAACATATGTATGTATACAGCATTGAAGCCCTATTTGATTTCACTGCGCGATTTCTCTCGAACTAGAATGAAGTCCTCATTTCGATTCTTATTGCTCTTTTTACTTTTCTTTAACCCACGCCCACTTGCTTTCGGCCCAAAGAAACAATATTGACAGTGGCTGTCGAGAAATATTGAGGCTACGAACTTATCGAACCGCCCTCGCACTATTACACATTATCGCACACATGTCTGTATGGGAGTGCATCCATATGCATATTAGGAACAAAAAAATATATCACATATATAAACCAGAAATACTACAACGCTATCCACGAGGTCAATGAAATGTTGTTGACTTTGAGATGCGACAGCATTCCGGAGTGCAAAATATTACCTAGCGTATTAAAATCAGAAAATATGAAGCGTGCTTGGTCGTATATTTTACAATTACAAACGCAATTAATAAAACGCTTAGATACACTTACATATGTGCATATTATATAAATACAATACTTAGCAACTGCGTTTGCATATTTCTTAGAAAACTAGACGACAAAACAAGGAAGCAAAAGCTAATAAATACATTTTTTTGTTTCAGAAAACACGAAAAGCGCACACTCATAATGTTTATTATTTAATTTTATTTCTTGATGACAGTGTCATCGCGCGCATTTTATAATGTCTCCGAAAGTACAGTTGCATTGTGGGTATTCGGCGAGCCTTTTGGGCTTGAAAGCTACTCTCTACAAAATAGCAACAAGTAAACAAAAAAGCTAAAGTAAAAAGTTGCACGCAAAACTGTACATTCGTAATTGTAGTTAAATCATTATAGCGCCGGTAAAAATCTGGATTAACCGGTTTTAGCACATCGCTATATATACATATGTATGTATATGTTTGTTTATGCCAGCTGCCGTACGCAGTAAACGTAGAAATCGTCAAAAGTACGAGGCAGACAGACACCGGCGAACAAGCGCGCAATGACAGTGGCAGACTGGCTGACACGTGTTGCAGTATTCGATAAAAAAAAGAAAAAAAAACACAATTTAACAATTTTCTATTGCCAATGCATTCACAACAATGTTCTACTAAAAGCTAAAAACAGATGAAACAACAACGATAACTAGACTAGACTGCTACAGCAACAACAACAAAAACTACACACGCAACAAAAATCAAAACAATAATCAATGCCACACCCTGCCCTGTGGCTGGCAACCATAGTGCGGTTGCAGCAGTTGCGATTGTTGTTTTTGTTGTTGTTGCATTAGTAAGGCCGCAAGTCTCAAGTCTAAAAGGCTAAAAAGCTAAAAATAACAAAAATGTTATATACCGACTCGTGCTCACCTATACAAGTACACACACACACCCAATGATAGCCATCACTCGGTGAACTCTGTCGTATATATTCGCTTGGCGAACAACATTGTTGATAACTCAACAGCAACAACAGCGCTAAAACCCCGGTTGACGAGGTGGACTGCGGCAACCAGTTCGAAAGTGGTGGCATTCCTTTTTGTTTTTGTTTTGTGTTTTTTTTTTGTGCAGCAGCACGACAACGACTAAATGACGCCGCCGCTGGCGCAACGTACAATGTGCGAAAAGTAATGCAATAAACAAAAACAAAAAAAAATACGAAGAAGCCGTAAACAAAACGAAAAAGAATGCTTGAAAAGCACGTGAAGGGAATCGTCGTCGTAGAATGCATTTGGCAGTGCGGGCAAACCCCAGAGACAGTGGGACCTTTGGAATTCACAGATTTTGTTTTGGAAATCCACCTTATACTGTAATGGATTAGAAATAAACAAGGTAATCGGCTGGCCAGTTGTAGAACAAGATTCAGACCTGACAAAGTACCTTTGCTTGGATCACATCTGAAACGACGTTAAACAATTCACCACTCAGACTTTGAACGCGATTAGTTTAGTTTCAGGCAGTCGTCATTCACATTGGATTCCTTAACACCTTCATCGACTCATTTCTAGTGAATGACGTCAATTGCAAAACAAGAGTTCCAGTTGCCTCGCGAAATCCCAGAGACAGATCTTTGATATCCAAAGATTTTGTTTTCGTAACTTCGACTTATAAGCTTCTCATGTTTTCATCAAAACCATCCCTGCAGTCATCTTCTTCGAATAGGACCGCCTCCAAGAAACATCAAGATGTCATTCCAACAGTTCGTCTACGGCTTTTATTTAATTTACCAATCAAACTTAGAACGGGATCAGTTTCAGACAGGGGTCATTCACATTGAAGTCGTTAACACCTTCAGCGACTCATTTCCAGGGAATGGCGTCAATTGCATCGTTGCATCGTAAACCAGAGTGACCCTCGTGCAACTGCGGCCTGGAAATTGTAGTAGGTTAAACTATGAGTATCTGCATGATACTAACCACCTCTTTGCGAGTCCAATGAACCCCACTGATCTAATACCTTTCTTCCTATGATCCGACCTCGTCGAAGCAGATCGTTCTTTGGGCTTTCCGTTAGGCGACCTATATAAGCAGAATCCAGATAAGCACTACTCACAGTCCAAAGACTCCCAATTATTTGACACTACAACAGCAAAGCCTTTCTAAAAACAGACATTTGATTTTCGAATTCTCGACGAGGATTATTAAGTTTACAACACATTGTTGAAATTATCCCACTGTGTTTTGCTCATTTCGTTTAATAACACTACTTAATAAAACTGAATGCACTAGCGTGTTTACATTCGCAAAGCAATTGTTGGCAACCAAAGTTGATAAACGTCATACAGTGACACGTCATCAGTGACAGAAAACCACACCGCCACACAGGCAGGCACAAATTCACAACAACAACAAAGTAATAAAAACCGACTGATGCCCAGCACAAGCCTGTTTATATGCGCGCCATGCAAAACAGCCAAGCCAAGTCATTTAAGAGCAAATGCATTGCATTATGCCAAGGCACTCGTGAGTGTGTGTGTGTTTAACTGCATTGCCTCGCCTTGAGTGTACAATGCAATCGCTGTTGTCACTCTCGTGTTGCCATACAATGAAGCCACACCACGTTCCAACGTCTGGCAAACGCTTCTGGGTGCCTGTTACCACGTTCGCGCGATAGTCTGCAGCAATGTGCGCACACTACTTGGTCACAGTCAGCGCTGCCGCTGTCGGCGAGCACAAGTAGTTTCAATAGTTTTGGTCGACTGGTTGGCCGATTAGCGTTCGAGTTCTACGTGCCGCTTTTGCTGACACAAATACCAAGAGTAGCTGCGGTTACCCACAGCCGGCGTAAGAAACTATACGAAAATATGTAGTTATATGTATGAGTGATGGAAAATCAGTGCGAGGCGTTGCCGCATCGGTTACGCCAGGTCGTCGGTTGTGCTAAACCCGGATTTTAAAGACTTTTCAACTGCTGGGTAAACAGCAGCAGCAGACGCATGCGCTCGCTACCACAACATAGCTGGGCTGGGTTGGCCGGCGAGCCAGCTTGCTGTAGCTTGACGATAATACTTCGCGTTTCGCGCTTTGCTGGGGTTCGTCACTGCAAGCTTGCTAGTTATTATGGCTAAATGCCATTGACTGTACAACCCACACCCACCCGGCCAGCCGCCATCTCAATACTTGGGTGTCTCGTTTACAAGGCGATATCTGAAGCTGCAGCTACTAGCTGTTACAATGGCGCTACTATTTACAGCGCCGCACTGCAAAGCGTGTTGTCTATGAGTTAGTTGCTGTGTTTAATTAATTTCTTCGGCGTTGAGCGTTTGCGCCGGAGTTGAATGGCGACACACTTTTTGAAAAATGCAACAATTCAGTGGAATTTGAAGTCATTGACGGTCGGTTTTAGTTTTGTTTCCTCACTCTTGGGTAGCCATGAATGAAAGACGGAAAAAAGTCGCTATGTACGAGTACAAGTATACTTATTGATGGCCAAATTTGTTATGCACAAAACCGGTTTCAATCGCGTATTTATTTTTGCTGCACTTAACGTTTATTTATGCTGTGCCATTGGGTAGGTAAAAAGCTATTATTTTGCCGACGCATTGCAATTTTCAAGCATTTAAACAAAGCTTGCCGACTTACACAGCATATGTACTTACATAATTTATTTAAAGTTTAAGCGGATATATACTAAAATTTCTTTGAGCATTACGCATGCTATGTAACAAAAAAACATTAATTAACCACAAGCATTTTTCAATCAGAAGAGGTCAACGCACTGACGTTAAATGCGCTTGCACGATTGGTGGATTGTTCGCATAGTTGGGGTTTAAAATACAACTGCCTCAGTTAATGAGGAAACTAATTAAGTGCGCAGATTAAAATACTCAACAAATCTAACTGTGTAAATTTTCGTTGTCACATTCGTACCCTATATTACATTTGCAGCTCGATTACAAACAAAGCCCTAACCTAACTTTACGGCAGTTCGTGGGAAAATGATAAGTAGACCTTGTATGCTTTAAAGTTCGAAGCTTGAATCATTAATAAAGTACTGGTATAAGCTATATGACAGAAATAATTCAGACCCAGGTATTATACTCATCGAAAAAAACAGTTTCAAAAGTTTTTTGGATACAACTCTGGCTGGTTATTAAGGTAACTGTTATCTAAACCCTGATTGGAGCGAAAGAGCAAATTAATTGTCATCGAAGTCATCTAACGGGAGGCCTAAAAACGAGCTGTCTCGACATGGTCGGACGATATACGGAAAAGTGTTAGATACGTGGTATTCATAGGGTGCAAGTAGGTGATTAGTGCCTTGTGCAGGATATGAGTTTAGTAAGTTGCTATGCTATTAGCAAATGTGCTGATATATCAGACAGGAACTATCATGGCGAACGAATTGTCATCTCCAGTGATAGCCAGGCGGCTCTCCAGGCACTATCGTCCTTCGAAATAAAATCGGGGTTGGTCCTGGACTGCATTGGAAAACTCAATAGAGTGTGCAGCAACAACAAACTAACACTGTTCTGGGTACCGGGACACAGAGGCATACAAGGCAACGAACTCGCAGACCAGCTAGCTAAGAAAGCCGCGGCCACCAGACCGGTGGGGCCAGAGCCCTTCATTGCCGTTGGTCCGCAAGCTCTGAGAAATGAACTACTCGAAGGCGAATTAGAAAGTAGGAATCGCTACTGGATTCGGCTGCAGGGACTTCGCCACTCGAAATTGTTCCTAGGAGGGTACAACCGCAAAAGATTCAAGCAGCTAATTGCGCTCCCAAGAAACAAAATGAGATAACTAGTGGCACTCTACAATGGCCACTGCAGACTAAGGTGTCATCTAAACAAACTCGGAATCTGCTCAACGAACCTGTGCAGATTCTGTGATTTGGAAGGAAAATATCGCGACCACCAGCCCTGCAGCGTTGCTAAGTTTTCTTAGAGCTACAGGACTGGACGGTATTCTGTGATAAATAGGAGAGGGCACAATAGACCGTAGGTCGCAGTGCGATCCTCTAATAAATCTAATCTAATCTAATCTAGTATGTTGTGGTCCAGTATGGATAAGTAGAAGTTTAACATATGTAGGTACGCCATTATGCAAGGAAAATCTGCGCGAGGGCCACTCTGTTTCTAATTTCCACAACTGTCGGTTTATTTTAGGATTTTATTCGACTAAGGGCTGTGATTTCGGATCAAAGGATCACTCTTGCCAACAGGTGCTATCTCGGGCTTAGTAGGCAATTAAAAGCAGAGCCCTCTCTAGCAAAAACAAAGTAACGCTCTATAAATCACTCATCATACGCATGGCCCAGAAGCATGGACGAAGACCAATAAAGTTGAGCACTCCTTAGGAGCATTCGAGAGAAAAGTCCTCCGAAGGATTTATGGCTCGTAGGCGTAGTTGAGTACCGGATTCGTTGGAACGACGAGCTGTATGTATGAGCTCTTCGGTGATATGGACAAGTGCGGCGCATAAAAATACATCGGCTGCGCAAGCTTGGGCATATCGCCCGTATGGAAGAAAACATTCCAGCGCGGAAAATATATGTAACGGAATCCACTGGCGGCCGACGGAGAAAAGAACGACCGAAAATCAGGTGGAAGGATCAAGTGGATGTGACACCTGGCGAAGGTTTATGTTTTATCAGGCTTGTATTTATATAGATATATTCTAATCACTATGGAGATGTTTCTCCAAACAGGAATTAAAGTCATTACCAACTAGTATTAAAGCAAATATGCGCTCAATTACGAAGACCCAAATTTTTCATTAATAAACCGGTAGTTACCAAATTAATTGGAATGTGTGACAAATGTAAAGAAATTCATTTTCCGATTACGTGAGTGAGCACACGTACACAAATTGAAAATCAAGAAGCGTGCGATTAGAGAAATGAAAAAAAACTATGTAAATAGGCATATCTATACATATTTATGTTTGTATGTAAGAGCATACAGTCTTTAAAAACAAACAAACATGGCCCATTCACAACATAATGCAATCAAGTAGAAGTGGCCTATATATGCTTGTAAATAAATAGTTGTGAGCATACAAACAAATATACATATGTATATATGTTGTATATAAATTGATAAAGAAAGTGGAACGAAATGTTGTTGACAGCAGCTAGTTACAGTTGTAACAGGTACATACATACTTATGTGTACATAGAATGAGATACCACTGTCGCTCTTAGGGTATTACCAAAAATTTATTGAACAATTTTCTTAAATACTTGTCTAGAATATTGTCCACTTAAATTCATTTCATTCATGGTTTAAAAATCGACCGAAAATTATTTTTCAAGGAAACCATTTTCAATTTAATAATTTTTATTGTCCTCTTTGGCGACGATCATAGTCTCGTGAGTTAAGATGAACTTCTTCGTTCTCTTCAAACTATTGAATTTCAACTAACTAGCTGCAAGATTAAAGGAAGTTAGAACATACTATTTATTTCAAAGGTTCCATAAACGTCCATAAATCTTCTAAGGGGGTGCTATGAAAATAAGGATAAAGAACTATTATTCGTGCGTCAGCTAACTGGTGGCACACTTTATGATATTACACTACATATTTCTCAACTCAATCAAATATACCCGTACATATGTTTACAACGTAACCCAAAAACGTGGCATTCAATACGAGAAATGGTAGAGGAGTATAAATATATTACAGGCGTAGAGCAAATTGTATCAACACCCGCAACGCCGCAGCGACATGTCACGTATTCTGGCAGCCATGTAACCGAAATTCGATGAATTCGCTCCAACAGGTGGACGGACGCTCAAATAAATGAAAAGAAAAATTAAACTCCTTCAATACGTTTTGGTTGAACGTTAAGTGATTTCAACTAGACTAGAGATATCAACAAAATAATAATATTTACATATACATATATACATATGTATGTATGTATGGCCACATCGTATATATTTATATTTGCACTTGTTTGCTGTATATATCAAGTGTAGCAAAACAAAGAAAATACCATCAGCAAGATAAACATTTTAATTGATATACGCGTTAATATGTATGAGTATATGTAAACAAAATTCGTGCATATGCCGTATACATTATGTATATTCACATAAATACATACACATACATATAAACAAAAGTTAAATTTGTGCAGTTGCTTTTTCCACATAATGAACCGACCCGACGCCGCAGCGTCAACACGCCGGCCACATCACCAGCCCAACCGCAGAGCTATGCGAATCTATGTTGTTTTGCTGCCACCTATTTATAACTCCGTTAGCGTTGCGATAGGATTCGCCTGTCTAGCTGGCTTCTGCGCTCACACACTGTATATACAATGTATTCATACATGTATGTATGTATCCTAATGTGCAAAACATATGCAACACACTTGTGCTATGTATGTAATATGAAAGCAGACAATCCAGAAAAAAAATCCTTAAACTTGGTTTATTTTAATGTAAAAAAAATTAAATTAAGGCAAACAATTCCCGAGCCTCATATAATCAATATAGTGATTTTGGACCATTCAGTTTACTTTGTAGCTTTTTATATAATACTAGCTTTTACCCGCGACTTCGTCCGGAACATGATAGAGTAAAACTCCCAGCAAAAACCATAAAAAAATCACTAACTCAATTCAGTTGTCTGCCTACTTTGTACCCCTTAAGTACGACGACGTGATCATTTTGATCTTCTTTCCGTTTTTAGGTAACCATCTATTCACTTACTAAATTTCATCAAAATCCGTTCAGCCGTTTAGACGTGAAAGAGCAAAAGTCCCAACAAACACGACTAAAAATTACTAACTCAATTTAGTTATCTGCCTACTGCCTACCCCTTAAAAACGATGGCTTGATTATTTATAGCCTATGACCATTTCTAGGTTATCATCTATCACCATACCAAATTTCATCAAAATCCGGTCAGCCGTTTAGGCGTGAAAGAGTAACAGATAGACAGAGTTACTTTCGCATTTATAATATTAATATGGATATACGATATTTTAAGGGGCGATATATAATGGGAAAGTACTCGATCGAATGTTTCGAAGTTTTTTTGGACATAACAAGATTATTTTCAACTACATTTTAAGATTTTTTTTAACAAAAATATTGAAAAATAACGGAACTGTCTTCGGAGGTGCAAAAAATAGTTCCTCAACTTCTGAGTAGTTGAAACAAAAAAAATATATGTTCTATACAACGACCTACGATTTTTGAAAAATAATTAACAAAATGTCGAAGTTCTGAAAAAAAAATCGTTTTTTAGGTAAAAAAAATTATCGTTTTTTAATGCCAAATTGACAATTTTCAATCCAATCGCAGGTCATTGTATAGTAAATATCTTCAAGAATACTCGGTTTCAATTTGAAGTCGATCGATCAATTTCTCGTTGATTTATGATGTCAGCAATTTTGAGAAACGTCGTTTCGATGCAGTTTCGATTGTAGCCGTCACTCTTTAGAATGCTGCCATTCAAAAATTATTCAAGATACGACTTTACCGTTTCCACAGGATATTTTTGAAAGTATAAACTATCGAATAAACAAAAAATAAAAAGAAAAAATCGAATTTTGGAAATGTCACACTGGTATAATGAATTTAAAGAATGTAGGTTATGGTCAAAAATTAATGAATCGGTCCAGACCTTGGTCTAGACCTCATATACCTAATACATGGTAATAAAAAAAAAATTTCCATTAAAATTAATAAAAAACAAGGAACGAAAATTAGTTTTGGCCAGATATGTAAACAAAAAAACTATCTTATTCTTCTTCAGTTGCATATGTTTCACACAATACTGCAGCTATTTATAAATAGAAACGCTATATGTATGTGTATGGGTAAATACACCAAAACGAATATGTAAAACGCATTTGCAAAAAAAAACAATCATACTTAAGAGGTACACAACTGTAAGGTCAACTATGCTGATAAATGGTTATTTTAGCCTACTCACTTTAAAGCTACCCATTAATTAGTGTTTAGAAAAGACAGATTTATCAGTTGTTCCTTTACTATTGCCCATCAGTGTACTGCATGCATTTAAATATTTGTGTACAAATTTGTTTATTTGATTGTAAATACGCTGCCCTTGAAAAGTGAAAGTGGTAGCGATAAAAATATACATACATGCATAGGTATGCGATAAATTAACGATTAGACAATCTTGTTGTGGTTGGAAATTTACGCATTTTGCATTTTTTTAAATAAAAATAAAAATAAACTAAAACATTTTTCAGAATATTATTTTTTATTCACATGGAAACTACACTAAGAGTAAAGTTTTTAAGAAGTTAGATCTATAACACACTATTTCTTGAACAACATCAAGGCATACACCACAAATAGAAACAAAAGTTCAACTAAGGTCTAAGGTCTAAGTTAGTAGGCCATAAAAACTTCTCGCCAGGTATAGATTATGAAAAGCAAACACTGAAAAAAATTTGGTGTACATAATTCTTTTTTTAACCAACTCCAACAAAATTACCCCATTCATTTTTAATTATGCAAATAATTAATTACATATATGTATATGTACGTACGTACAATATAAAACAGTTAATGCAATTAATTTTAAATAGCAATTTTGCTGTATTTAAATATTCAAATTTAATGCTTGCTGAACACAGTAAGCGCCGCTGATAACCTTCTGCCCAATCGCTCAAAAGTTGCTGTGTGGCATTTCACCGTGTGAGTTGTTGATAAATATTTAAATATGTAATTCCGAATTATGCACATACATTCCTACACAAATATACAAATTTACAATGCTAGTTCATTGTGTATGTGCTTTTTATAAGGTCTTTGCAAGTAATAAATAACATTTACATGACGACAGCAAATGATGAAACAGTTAGTAGGCGCCATAATGTGGAATTTTACATCTGTTAATTTCAGTATGTAATAAATAAAAAAAAAACAACTGTTTCACCGCAAACTCTATTCGCTTATCTACAATGCATTTTAAATAAATGTTCACCGCCTATGTAGATATGTATTTATAAATATATTAAAATATATGTATGCATTTGTGTGAACAAGTGCATATTAAGAAGCCGGCGCTATACAACCACCGAGTTACATCGAGTTACATACATACAAATCTACATCGCAACTTTGTAATATTGAAATAATACATTTATTAATTATCCAAGCACTAGACGTAGAACTTGAATAACGAACTTAAATATAATAAGCCGTAGTTTTTGAATGTTGTTTTTTAAGTAATCTAACCTCAGTTTGCAACTCCTGAATAAACCTAGATTCTAGAACACATATGCATGTAAAGTAATTAAAATACATACAGCAACATTTTCCAAAAAAAATTTCAATATTTTTTTAGATATCGAAGCGTGAAAATTTCCTAGAACACATTTTAACTGCTTATCAATTTATATGTATATATGTATCTAGACACAATTACATACATATGTAAGTGCAAATGTAAGCGATTTAGAAAAGTGGGTTGTTTAGGCGGCATCTATGACGTTTGCGACATAGCGGCGCCAAATACGACCGTAAACGATGTACAATATGCCGGTAGCCGAGCATGAAACGAAAATCGTGTGCAACAACGCAAAAACGTGACTTTTGAATGACGTATTCTTGGTACTTATGCAAGCATGTGGCTTTTACGCCTAAAAGCGTGCCACGCTGCTATTTAATATTTCTCAACAAATACCGCCATGCTACAGAGTAGACATCCACAGCTATTAAGCTATAAAATCTAATATTCTCAAATTTTATGTTAAATACCTATATTAACTAGAAGTACACATATTTAACAAGTGGATACTGTTTTTATGTGTAAAATAATAGCCTTTAATTCGATAAATCAATGTTACACTACGTAAATAATATATTAGACTTACTAATGATCCAGGTTCAGTTGTGGAAGCATCAAATGCTCTTTTCGCGAAAACCGAAAGTAATTCAACCAAATCCGACTCAGTAAGATCCACTTTAACTCTTAAACCCGTCTCATTTGCCATTTTAATTCCTTACTTCTCTTTTGCTTCATCAACTACCACTTGTTTTATATTTTGCCTGCGACAATCGTCAGGATTAGTTTTAAAATTAAACACAATTTCCAACCACTATGAAGTATTTTTGTAAACTTAGGCATTCAATCGAAACAAAATTGTATATTTTAACAATCTGGAGAGCGTCTTCTGCATTCACATACCATTTTCTATGGTTGATGTCAAATGGAGCTAATAAATACCACACAAGACTGTACTGAGAAAATATTAAATTGTTTTTTAATTTTTGTTGATGAATATGTACACATTTAACTCAATCGCTTCTTTTTTACTGTATTGTTGTTTTTTGGCACCGTTAGTTTTATATTTATTTTCAATTATATTTTTTGCACAACTATGTATAGTTGTTTTTGTAGGCATGTGGTTGTGTTTTTGCTCTTTTTGTTGACGTAATTAGAAATAAAATATTTCGTTTTATATTCATATGCTCCGCACAACACTTATTTCGGAAGACTTGCGAAGGAACGCAGAAAATTGTCAGCTCTGCGTATCAAATTTTCTGATGTATTTCTCGCGATCGCACTGTGTAAATCTTTGACACCGTATATCTTCGATGAACAATAAATTATTGGCATTACAAAATTTACTTGATTTCAATTTGTTTTTTGCGTTTCTGATTAAAAACAACTAGGGGTAAGCGTATTTTCGAATAGTATTTCGTTGGCAAATGCGTAAACGAGAATGACAGCAGAAAAGTAGGGGAAACAACTCAAAGATAATCCACAGGGGCGGCTCGTAAATATATTTGACACATACGCGAATGTCATGTGTAGATATGAAAACAAAATTAGTAGTGCCTGGACAAATGTGGAACGAGTATATTAAACTACACTGAAAAATACACCGTTTTGAAATATTGCAATTTTCAAGGTCGTCTGAATCCCGACATTTCGATTTAGGTGACAATTAGAATTTTCAATTAGAGAACAGTTTCGAAATATGTTTTTTCTGGTAACAATAGAAAATCGTTATACGTACATATCGATTAACATATTTAATGTAGATCTTTTAATATTATTATCTATAGTCTTTAAAAATCTTAGTTTGTATTGCTTTATTCACTTTTTAGGAATAATAAAATGCACTTTTTATTCTTATATTGACTATATCGATTATTTAAAAATTTCGGGTTTCAATCCACACTTCTTCATTTCGACGCAAATAGAAAAAAGGTAGTCATAGCACTCAGACCTAAAATTAGTAAATAATTAAACATTTACCTAAATATAATTAAATGTTCACTTCTCATACATTGTTTTAGCTTTCTCCCAACTTTTACCCCAGACATATACACCATGACGTCGAACTAACACCGCACTACAACCGGGATACTTTAGCATAGCAGCATGCATGCTGTCTGCTAGATCTCGTTCAAATGGAGTATTCTCTATAATTGGCACAATCAGTTCTTCATCGTATCGTAGATAACGTTTCAAATTCTCATCATAGACACCCTGTAGAAATGAAAAAGATGTGGTTAGAAATATAATTCTGGAAGGAGCTGTAATGTAATCTGAATATGTACTTTAATCATTTCCAAATGTGTACAGCGGAATACTTCACCGGGCCATAATAAAGTCGCCATTACCGCGTGCTGTGAATGTGTATGTATCACAGCTTCCGCTCCTCTGTGCCGATAAGCCAGCATAAATAAGGGCGTACATTGACTCTTCGTTAGTCTAATAAAAAAATCATATGCTAAGTACATCTCTTGACACATTTTACAAAATATTACTTTTTAAAATCCGGTGGTAACATTATATCTTTTCCTTCCTCATCCTGTACGAATAAATCATCCGGTTGCATACGTTCCTTTTGTACTCCAGATGGTGCTATATAAATTTCGTTGCTATGCAAAATTCTTTTAAAACGGAAAACTCTTTAATTGATGTTATCACTTACTTATATTTAATACTCATGCCTCCACCGGTGCCAGTTACCCAACTATAAGTAATCATATTTATAAATTATTCTTGTTTTTTTTATTAATTTAGCCATTCCTTACCCAAGGTGGTAAAATTGCCGGCATAGTTCCGGTATTAGTTTTCTAGGATGGTCCTAGAAAGATATAATGAGAATTGCGTAAAATTAATACTATAAACTTTAAAATTACCTCTGGAAGATCTTTATATAAAGACATATTTCTTTCACCACTTTATATTCTTTAAATGATCTGACAGATTCTGATAAGACACTGACAAAGCGATAAGAAATTGTTGTAAAGAAGTAAACAATATGATTGTTGGCTGTTATTGGTTGTGGATTTTATTATCATGCAGTGCTGACAAACTATGAGCAGCTTTAAAAAGAACTGCCACTAAATAATATCCAACACGCGTTTTTTTATGAAAAACAAAATCAGTTATATTGTAGAAAAAGTAAAAAGTCAGTAATTACACTAAATTATAGTTATTATATAAATTATAGTTGCTGGTTTCATAAATCTTTTTAGTGCATTATTAACAGCTCTTCAATACAATTTCTTGTTAATTACTTGGTGGCAACGCAATTGGTAACACTATTATTTGGGACAGGCTGGCAAACGAAAGAAAATGATTTTAATTCGATTTTCGTTTTCGTGGTTTTCGCTAGCGTTCACTTAACGCAGACGTGTTTTTAATAAAATTTGCACAATTCCAGTGGAACAGTTGTAAAATAAAGTAGCAGGAATAAAATTTACACTGGAGATTACATCTTAACTGAAATTCAAGCAGTAAGTGGATATTTTTCGTAGAAAATAATTACCTGCTAATTGTGTATTAAAAGAATTGCATAAAGTTAGACGTGAAAAATTTGCCGGGGATTAATTGAATGACGTGCATATTAGGCATTTGTCGGTTGATTGCAAAGGGGAAGAGGATTTATGAAATTGCTATTTGGCAAAGGTGTCTTGTGAGTGCGGTAATTTTCGCTTAATATTGTTGGCATGACGCGTGCTTTCAAAGCGAAAAGTCAAAGTAATATCATCATGAAATTAGGCAATATGTATGTTAAAATGGAGAAATGTATAGTACAATACAATAAAGTAGCGGTCAGCAACAAAAAACAAAGTTCAGTTAACTAATGCCTAATTCATTAAAGGTGCCGGAACGGGTGCACCAAATGGTATAAATACAAATGCGTTGAAAAATACAGTGGAACTAATAGCACATATAAAGGCTCAAAAAGTAGACAATTGTACCTATCGTTATGTGTGCAATAACTCTGTTATTTAAGAAATTCAAAAATTTCTGGTGCTAGTGTCACAAACAGGAATTTAGGACCACTTTCGATTTCAATCAAATCGCTCATTAACATTTTGGTATGCAATGATTACGACATATAGCCGTGCTGCTTTGCACTACAAAAAAAAAAAACTCACTTGATAGTTGCTTTTGTTATTGATTTTACCCACTTTCTCTTCTGCAGTGCAGTGCTTCAAACCGTTATTGGTTAGCGTTCCAAAGCGAACGCAATAGAGAAATTTTTTAATACTTCGTCACTGTTTTGAATTTATTACTTAATAAACAGGTACATTACGAATATATATTAGTATACATACTTTTGTGCATATGTTGTATTGACTACATAAACAAAAATTTAATGTTAACGTGTGATTATTGCAGCTATTGGTAAGCCTTGACTCAGTGGGTAAAGCCAAATAATGGATTAAATTGCGCTGTACAGTGCAACATCGTTACAAAGTAGCAAAAACCAGAAATAAAACCTTAATACTTAACTATTTTTGCTATTTCATATATACATATCTATTGTATATATGAGTTATAAAATATGATATGCTTTTTTTAATAACGGTAAATTATTATTTTTACAGGCTTATTAAAGCTAACAACTTGTAATTTTCCTTTCGCCATTCTTTGGCACTTTGAAGGATATTATAGTTTTATATTAATTAATGAGAGAGTGTTTTTTACTTTTACGGATCGGAGACGAATAATTATTCGGCCAAGTACTATTCACAAGTCTAAAATATATACCTAATAAACTTTTTGTTTACTTTTGAATTTTCTCAGGACGTTGTTAATAATAATTGCATGTCAAACTCCGTGAATTAATTATTTTATATTGGCATTTATTTTGTTAGTAATTTGTCTATTGTTAAGTTAATAAGCTTTACTTTGTATTTCCAGCATGTCACCTCTATTCACCCTTTAAAATTTGTTGTCGCATTCACATTAGATTTACTTTTCTTAAATGCTGGGGGGAAATCAATTTTAAGAATATATTTTAAATGTACATTTAACTTACATATGCATATTTGTACAAATCGATTAATATTATTATGGAAATATAAATATGTATACGTATGTACACACATTCGTTGTATACATTTGCTTTGAATAAGGTATTGATAACGTAGTGCTATGTGAACCTGGAACATTTGAAGGTTGTTGCAAAAAATGTGTAGTTGAACACCTTTCATACATTCTATTCATACTGTGTTACTTATATGCTTGTTATTATAGATTTTTATGCACATAAATTTGTTGTAAATATACATAGTAAAATAAAAATAGGTTTAGATTCTAAGATTGTTCAGCCAGCTGTCAAGCTTGTTAATATTCTATAGTACACGTTAACCTTCTTCAGCTTTCATAAGTGTCTTACAATTTGCATTGAACAAAGTATTTTGATGACCTTCGAAATTTATCTAGATTCACTTTTTTTTGAAAGGAAAATGTATTGTCTCCCAACAATGTCATATTACAAATACAACTGCATAATTTTCGAGCGGTTTGTTTAAAATGTAAATTTTTATCTTTCACGACTATTTGTTTGCAAGTGAATTCTTGTAATGAAAAAAAATCTTTACACAAAGTCTTTCGAAATCAGCCTAAAACCAGTAAGACTAATAAACTTACATGTTAATTTTCAAAAATATTTTTCGGTTATTAAAATAGCTACGAGAATTTCAGGCAAAACACTTGACAGCAATTCTGAACACACTTTCATTGAAAATATCTCACCGCTCCCTGTATATAGCATGTGGGGAAGTTCATAAGGGCAAATCGATCACACTTTTGCTAAGCGCTTGCTCATAAAAAGTAAAACGCTTGACTTCGGCACCACGCCATCACTTTAACTCGCAACATTAATTCATACACAGATACACCGGTTCACAAGTTTTGCAATTTAAGAGCGCGCCAGCATCTTTCACAAAATATATCACGCCATATGCATGGAGACACTTTGAGTATTCACATTACTAACTTCACATGAGTTTGTATGTATGTATGTACACATGAGTATTTATGAATAATTTAAAACACAAATTTATATAGTTAGCCAATTAACAAAAAAATATCAAGCGTCTCTATGACATACTTCTGTGTACGTACGCGTACATGTTTTATAAATACGTCAATATATATTTCTATTCGATGCGATCTAATCAAATTGGAATAAAATCTGTGATCGTATATATTCATATGTATATTTATATATATATACATACATATGTACATGTATGTATGGTGATATCAGTACACAATGCGATCAGAAAGAATGATCAGCGGCGATCATTACGTCGGCGTGCGGCTATGTCGTGGACATTCGCTCTCACACATGAGTAGTAACAGCTGAAACAGTTGTTTTCATTGTACCTGTTACTTTCAGTTGATTTTAGTTCTCGCCTGACGCGCTCGTGAAACGGTTGTTTGGTGGCTCTAGCAAAATAAATTTGCAATTATATTGTGTGCCAAGTGAGCTAGTTGTCATTGTTATTAAACGGCACCGGTTTCATTCGAAAATAATACAAAAGACAAAAAAAAAAAAAACAAAAATAATAAGGTATATGGCGCGATTTTAATGGTGCTTTTTTGCGCTTGACCATTCAGTGTTTGCTCTTATGAATAAACTGGTTTCTACAGTATATGTAAATGTGGTAGATGCAGGATATTGCTCAAAAATATATAAATTTATATATATTTATATATAATTAATAATAATTATTAATATTAAAAAAAAAGAAATATTTTTCAATTTATATAAAAACAAGTATTTACTACTTATAACATAGCAGTAACAGTAAATTTTTTCTTCTGAAATCAATTATTAATTCTAGCCTAAAATTCACAAATTAAAATATATTTCTCAAATTAAAAAAAAAAACTAAATTAAATGCCAATAATTCTCTTAAAAATAAGCATACATATAATATATGCCCACTGCAACACTGACCTATCTCATTCCGATTAAACCGAAATGTCATAAAAGTGATTATCAAAATTTCACTGCTTATTAATTTATACATATACATATATTTATACATACACATACCAAACATTCCTCTAATTTCAACCTTTCTTTTTTATTTTTTAGCCAGCGAAAATATTGTTTATTAAAGAGAAACATTTCCTGATAACAAAGTCACAAACATGTCTGCCAAAGCCATTTCCGAAGCCACTGGCAAAGATATATTGAATCGATTTTTGAATGTGAATGGTGCATCCGGTGCAGCACAATGTCGTTTTGCAACAGTCAATACTGGAACGGATTGGGCACAATTGACCGCACAAAATCCTTGGCTGTTGGATACGGTAAGTACTACATGAAGTGTAAGCATTTCTTTATTATTTATTGCTAAATTAAAAAAAAAAATTAATCGTCTTACTTTCCATATACTCCATAGCACTGGCTTCGAACTACATACTCGTACATACATATATTTCACTAAACGATTATACTATATATGTATATTTCTTAATTATGATTTGCTCAGACACATATTCGTCTTTGAACTTGAACTCTACCGGCTAAAAATGTTTATGTGCCATTTATTCGGAAACGCCATTAAACATTTCAAACACAAAATACTTGAAAGCGACCAGTTTGTATGCATGTATGTGTGTGAGCACATATTCTCGCAAACACCACATGGTTGCGTGGAAAATTATTATGCTACCGTTATACTGATTAGATTATTTAAAATTGGAGATGATTAATTTCAACTTGTGGCTGCACTGATTAACAGATTTTTAATTGGCGGATCTATTGATAAGGCGACTACGTGTACACAAAACAGTATTGTATCAGGCTTTTTATTAATAGTCCACACTCATTATCTGCTGACAATATAACTATTAATATTTTCTGGTTGACATATATACATACGTACGTACGTATTGATGATAGCAGAACGCTTCAAACACTTGATTGTGTAGTATTTATGCACAATCGCCAAACTGTATAATGTTATCGTATGAGCACCTCTTAGTCATAGATTCAAAATTTGAAGCAATTTTTAGAAATCACGTGGTGGTTTTGCATGTACTGAATGTTTTTGCTGTAAAGACTCAGTGCTTTGGTGCCTCACTTAAGATTTCTATTAATCGAAATTAACAAAATTGTTTTATCACAATTTTTGAGTGGCCACCTACTGGTCTTGCTCAATTGCTTTCATTTAGTGTTTTTCAAGTTATTCCAGTGCAAATTGTACGTCATTTATATAAACACTTACACTTGATAAGTTGACAAATTTACGTGTTGGTGTTTCGTTGGCAGCACCTCCCACTAATTATTCAATATTAGCAGTGTGTGTCATTTGTGTACACAAGTTATACAAATTAATAGAGAGAAACTGTGCGGTATATATAAATATTTATGTGTATGAATTTACATACATATATGCCTACGTCATACATCATGCAATGTGGATGCTTCCGTTTTTGTTTATATTTACTTTAACGTGACTTTAATACGTAGCATCAAAGTTCTCCTTCTCTTCTCCATATTTCTCTAATGTATTTCTGTTACTTTAATATTTGCACGCTTTTAATGACTACACATGGATAAGTTTGCCAGCACATATACATACTATACTATATAAATATGTATTTGTGTGTGAGTTCTACACTTTTATGATTATTCTTTTCGTTTAGTTTGTGTGCGCCGAGGTGGCCTGATGTTGTTTACTTGTGACGTCAGGTGAATTGCAATAAATAGCACAGCGAAAAAATGAATCGTTTACAATTGTGTACGCGAAGCCGGCATTTCTTTCAAGTGTTGAAAAGTATTTACTTTTACATTGATTGATAGATTTATTTACATTTCAATATCGCTGTATTAGTTATTATATTTTTGTTATTTAAACATTAATTTTATCAAACTTTTAATTAGTTCTGCAATTCCATTTTTATTTTTGCCATAAAAGTAGTTGATATAATTTTATGGTGTTTTGTTGAACCGTTTATGATATTTATGATGGAATATTTTTGCACTTCCTTATGAATACATTAGGTGACAATGCCACATTTGCAATTTGTGTTAGCTTTTCCACATCTGCGTCTTTTCATTGTCAATATTTAAACAAGTTCAAAGGTCATTTGAGTAAATATTTGAATAGCTATAAGTAAATAACCTTTGTTTCCGCTTACACCGCACATACATATGCGCATGTGTGTACGCGCAAACGTGTTCATACATTTACATACAAACAAATAACAAGGCTTTCATTCACTTTCTCTGCCGTTACGGGAAGTACACGTGTAGCAAACTTATGCTAACTTGTAGTATACATTTACATTCACATATATGTATTTATGTATTTGGCAAAATTATTATATATATTTCCTTTAATTGTAATTGCAGCCACTAGTTGTGAAACCGGATCAATTGATTAAGCGCCGTGGCAAATTGGGTTTAATCGGTGTAAAGAAAAACTACGAGCAAGTTAAGGAATGGATTGGCGAACGTATTAACAAAGATCAGAAAATTGGTAATGCTGTGGGCAAATTGCGTAACTTCATAATTGAACCATTTGTGCCGCATGATGAGGTGAGTGACAGTTAATTAAAAAAAAAAAAAATGGATTAATTTTCATTATTTTTATTTAATTTATTCATTACAGTCCGAAGAGATGTATGTCTGCATCTATTCGCATCGCAGTGCCGACACTATACTCTTCTACCATCAAGGTGGTGTTGATATCGGCGATGTGGACGCAAAAGCCTTGAAGTTGGATGTGTTGGTGAACAATGAAACGTCCGTTGAGGAAATTACCGCAAAATTGTTGGTGCATGTCGCTGATGCGGCCACCAAACAGCGTATCGCTAATTTCATATATGCTCTGTACAAAGCTTATGTTGATCTTTACTTCACCTATTTGGAAATCAATCCTTTGGTTGTGACTAAAAACAGTATGTACATTTTGGATTTGGCTGCCAAATTGGATTCAACGGCCGATTTCATATGCCGTCCAAAGTGGGGTGATGTTGATTATCCACCACCATTTGGACGTGATGCTTATCCCGAAGAGGCGTACATAGCCGATTTGGATGCCAAGAGTGGCGCTTCATTGAAGGTATGCTTTTGTTTTACAGTGAAACGTGGTTATTGTACTTCACATTAATGTTTCATTAAACAGCTGACAATATTGAATCGTAATGGTCGCATTTGGACTATGGTAGCCGGTGGTGGCGCCAGTGTCATTTACTCGGATACAATTTGTGATTTGGGCGGCGCTTCCGAATTGGCCAACTATGGTGAATACAGTGGTGCACCATCAGAGCAGCAAACGTACGAATATGCCAAGACAATTTTGACACTGATGACATCGTCACCAAAACATCCCGACGGCAAAGTGCTTATCACTGGTGGTGGCATTGCCAATTTTACAAATGTTGCTGCAACCTTCCGTGGTATAATAACGGCCCTGCGAGAATTCCAACCCAAACTGGTCGAACACAATGTGTCGATATTCGTGCGTCGTGCCGGCCCCAATTATCAAGAAGGTTTGCGCAAGATGCGCGAATTCGGCTCCTCACTTGGCATTCCATTGCATGTGTTTGGACCAGAGACACATATGACGGCGATTTGTGGCATGGCGTTGGGTAAACGACCCATTCCACAAACCGCCACAGCGGAATTCTCCACGGCCAATTTTCTACTGCCCGGCGGTCAGCAAGCACAATCTGAGTTGAAGGCGTCAGAGAGCGCGGTGAGCAATAATGGCGGTAAGTTGACATTTCATTTTATTTCTTATTGTTTGCATTGAATAAAAATCTTTCAAAATGCGTACTAAATCGTATAAAAAATGCTAACTGGTTTATTTCTTGTTTACAAGAAATTCATAATTCGTTGCTGAATAAGTGCGCTTGGAAGATTTTGCATGGTTCAACACAACATATTGGTGTTTTCTGTTTATTTGTTTTCATGAAAATCTTATTTTGGCATGAAAATTTATTTATTTCTGATCACTTAAATTATATTAAATTATACAAGTTAGTTTTTGTTTGTTGCATTAAAAACACCGAACATTTCATTTTTCATACAAAATGGATTGCAATTGGAACTTGAAAAATTACCAACGCGAAATATTTTATTAATTTTTTTTTTCGCTGACGTACAAAAAAAAAAGTGTGCGTAACGGCGAAACTGTAAGACGTACTAAAATCGCTTATTTTATCATGAGTGTTTATTATTTATTATGTTTTGGTTTTATTAAATATGTTTATTTGGTCAGCAACATTTTTTTTATTTATTTATTTTTTTTTTTAATCTTACACCAGGCATATCCTTTATCTAACCATAGAATGTAATATCTACCAATTAATAACGTATTTTTAAACATATTTTCTATATTCTTGTATGTATCCTCTACGTCCGTCCTCATGTATGTATGTATAATTGGTTATCCTGCTCAACATCACCACCACCACCACCAAAATATCCGAACCACCACCACCACCATTACTGCCACAACATATAAACCTTGATTTAAAAACCATTATATATATTATTTGGGTAAAAATATACGTTTTTTAAATATTATATTGACGTCGCAACAATTAAACAACCTCATATTGTTATATCTATTGTTGTTGTTTCTCCATCGAAAACGTCACGAAATTTCTATAAACGTGGCTGGAAAAACGTCAACGTAAATGACATAAACCGAAACCGTTATATGTTATTATATAACGTATGCAATGCTATGTGTTTGTGCTCGTGTGTGTTTGCCTGTTCTTGTGCATCTATCCCGCCTCACGCCTCACGTTCATAACTCAAAAACAAAAAAAAAACAATCCAAAAAACGTCCTGATATACGGTCTCTATCCTGCTCGAAATCAACTGCAATCAAATACATTCGTTGTCGTTATCGAAATCAAAACCATTTAAGGTATAGGTTCATCACCACAATCGATTAAACTACCACCTATTTCGGCAGATGACTCTTTTGCAAATGACACTGTGCCCAACAATGCCGCAAATGCGCATGCGCGTAGTTTTTTCAGCAACAAAACGAAAGCCATCGTCTGGGGCATGCAGCAACGTGCTGTACAATCGATGCTCGACTTCGATTTCATTTGCAGGTGAGTAATATATATGGCCAGCCAAGTACATACAACTAATAAATATATATTTTAATAATAAATGTTAATAACTGTTTTCTTTTTTCTTTCATTTACTATCTAGACGTGATGAACCGTCCGTTGTCGCTATGGTATATCCCTTCACAGGTGATCACAAGCAAAAGTACTATTGGGGTCACAAAGAGATCCTGATTCCAGTTTATAAGAAAATGTCCGATGCCGTTAAGAATCACAAAGATGTTGATGTAATGGTGAATTTCGCTTCATTGCGTTCAGCTTACGAATCCACATTGGAGGTGTTGGATTTCCCACAGATTCGTACCGTAGCCATCATTGCTGAGGGTATACCAGAAAATATGACACGTAAACTAATTGTGGCCGCTGATAAGAAAGGCGTTTCCATTATTGGACCTGCCACTGTGGGTGGTGTGAAACCGGGCTGTTTCAAAATCGGTAACACCGGTGGCATGTTGGACAACATTTTGCACTCGAAACTCTATCGTCCCGGCAGTGTGGCATATGTGTCTCGTTCCGGCGGTATGTCGAACGAATTGAACAATATTGTCTCAAAGGCTACCGATGGTGTGCTCGAAGGCATTGCAATTGGTGGCGATCGCTACCCAGGCTCCACATTCATGGATCACATTTTACGCTATCAGGCTGATCCAGAGGCTAAGCTGATTGTGTTGTTGGGTGAGGTGGGCGGCACCGAGGAATATGAGGTGTGCGCTGCGCTCAAGGACGGACGCATAAATAAACCTTTGGTTGCCTGGTGCATAGGCACTTGCGCTAGTATGTTCACTTCTGAGGTACAATTCGGTCATGCAGGTTCATGTGCCAACTCAGATCGCGAAACAGCATCTGCTAAGAACAAGGCATTGCGTGAGGCTGGTGCCTATGTGCCCGACTCTTTCGACTCGTTGGGTGATCTAATTCAGCAAGTGTACGCCGAATTGGTGAAATCGGGACGCATCGTGCCCAAAGAGGAAGTACCACCACCTACCGTGCCAATGGACTACTCGTGGGCACGTGAATTGGGTCTGATTCGTAAGCCTGCCTCCTTTATGACGTCCATTTGTGATGAACGTGGCCAAGAATTGTTATACGCTGGTATGCCCATTAGTGAAGTGCTCAACAAGGATGTGGGTATCGGCGGTGTTGTATCGCTATTGTGGTTCCAACGTTGTCTGCCACCATACGTTTGCAAATTCTTCGAAATGTGCTTAATGGTGACTGCTGATCATGGACCCGCAGTTTCGGGTGCGCACAACACTATTGTCTGTGCACGTGCCGGCAAAGACTTGGTGTCGTCCGTAGTCAGTGGCTTGTTGACAATTGTAAGTTCACGCCTTTTAGCCGGAAGAAATTGAAAATAATTATTTAAATTACTAAATTACTCTTTCCTAATTTTAGGGTGATCGTTTCGGTGGTGCACTTGATGGTTCTGCCCGTCAATTCTCTGAGGCCTACGACTCCAATTTACATCCCATGGACTTTGTCAATCAAATGCGCAAAGATGGCAAACTTATTATGGGTATTGGTCATCGTGTGAAATCGATAAACAATCCCGATGTGCGTGTTAAAATCATTAAGGAATTCGTTTTGGAGAATTTCCCAGCTGCTCCTCTGCTGCGATACGCACTTGAAGTGGAGAAAATCACCACAAGCAAGAAGCCAAATTTGATTTTGAATGTGGATGGTGTTATTGCTACCAGTTTTGTTGATATGTTGCGCAATTGCGGCTCATTCACGAGGTGAGTTGAGTGATGGGTTTAGCGAAATGTCTTAGACATGCTTAAGATATTTAAGATTTTAGTTATTTAAATACTAAAATTAATGTGTTTATTTTTCACTTATCTCTTTGCAGTGAGGAAGCGCAGGAGTACATTAACATCGGTGCGATTAATTCCCTATTCGTGCTGGGTCGCAGTATAGGCTTCATCGGTCACTACATGGACCAGAAGCGTCTGAAGCAGGGTCTATACCGTCATCCTTGGGATGATATCTCTTATGTTATGCCCGAACAATTCAATTAAATTCCTTAAGGGATTACAGAAATTAATTGAATGATCTATAACACATATTCAAAAACAAAAACCCTTTGTAATTGCGAACTTACATGATAATTATGCTCACATTAACAGAAAGCTTAAGTACCTTAATATGTATCTATAACCGCATATTTAGTACAAGTGTATGTACATACTTAAGATTATGTATATATATACTATATATATAAACAGATGTGTGGTAGGAATATGCATGCAATTACGAAATCATTTATGAACACACACAAACACACTCCAGTAAGTTTAACTTAAAGTTGTTAACATTTAATGAAGATTATTAGTAAAGCAAACAAAAATTTACAATCCATATTGAAACTGTTTTAGGTTTAGCATTTTTTCAAGTGCATTTTTTATACGTTTTCTTCATTAATTTGTGACTTGATGATTTAAAATACTTTCCACACCTTGTTATTAACCCCCTTTTTTATAATTAATATACTTATAATTAGGATCATGATATGAAAAATAAGTGGTATAACACCATGCATAGTTGTGTGAAATGTAAAATTGTTTTGGATCTTTTGGTATCATTATTTCAGTTTGTACAATAATTTTATAAATTAAAGATTAAAATATTATTAATAAATAAATAAATGATTTGCTTAGGTTAAATAAAAGCAATGAAAATGACTTATTGTAAACTAATTAAATATGTTTATTGAATTGCTACACCCAAAGTGGTATTTATTGGCAGATCTAAAGGGTGATTTTTTAAGAGCTTGATAACTTTTAAAAAAAAAAAACGCATAAAATTTGCAAAATCTCATCGGTTCTTTATTTGAAACGTTAGATTGGTTCATGACATTTACTTTTTGAAGATAATTTCATTTAAATGTTGACCGCGGCTGCGTCTTAGGTGGTCCATTCGGAAAGTCCAATTTTGGGCAACTTTTTCGAGCATTTCGGCCGGAATAGCCCGAATTTCTTCGGAAATGTTGTCTTCCAAAGCTGGAATAGTTGCTGGCTTATTTCTGTAGACTTTAGACTTGACGTAGCCCCACAAAAAATAGTCTAAAGGCGTTAAATCGCATGATCTTGGTGGCCAACTTACGGGTCCATTTCTTGAGATGAATTGTTCTCCGAAGTTTTCCCTCAAAATGGCCATAGAATCGCGAGCTGTGTGGCATGTAGCGCCATCTTGTTGAAACCACATGTCAACCAAGTTCAGTTCTTCCATTTTTGGCAACAAAAAGTTTGTTAGCATCGAACGATAGCGATCGCCATTCACCGTAACGTTGCGTCCAACAGCATCTTTGAAAAAATACGGTCCAATGATTCCACCAGCGTACAAACCACACCAAACAGTGCATTTTTCGGGATGCATGGGCAGTTCTTGAACGGCTTCTGGTTGCTCTTCACCCCAAATGCGGCAATTTTGCTTATTTACGTAGCCATTCAACCAGAAATGAGCCTCATCGCTGAACAAAATTTGTCGATAAACACATTTCGAACCGAACACTGATTTTGGTAATAAAATTCAATGATTTGCAAGCGTTGCTCGTTAGTAAGTCTATTCATGATGAAATGTCAAAGCATACTGAGCATCTTTCTCTTTGACACCATGTCTGAAATCCCACGTGATCTGTCAAATACTAATGCATGAAAATCCTAACCTCAAAAAAATCACCCGTTACTATTGTATATCATAATACAAGTTATTCGAACTATGTATGTATGTATTGAATGCACCATGCACTTGTTAATATTATGTATTTTTGTATGCTCAATTAAATGCTATGAGGTCCATTTATGAATATTAGCAAAGGTTGCAATGTAAAGTTCCGTTAATTGGGGATTTTAGACCGGTGCAATTGCAGCAACAATTTTGGGTAGACACGAGTTCTTTTGCACTGAATTTATGCACACAGTTTTTTGCTGAATAAAAAATTATTGCTAATTCGCAAAGCTATTCAAATCAATGAAACACAATATTCGAAAATAAATATTGAGGTTTAGGAGTAAATATACATAAATAAATGTATGCCATGTATGTAGAACAAAATGTTGATTTTTTTTGAACGGTTATCATCTCCAGTTTGTTGGCTTAAGCCGGTATGAGCAAGTAAGTAACGACTACTAAGGTAAATATGCAGGATAGAATATTATACGTTCAAAAACAGCAGCAACAAACCCAGAAACTGCTTAGAGCTCCTTTTACAACCTTCTTACTCGATTATTCACAAGAGTTATGCGGTATCAGATATTTCATGTGGGTCTCCAATAAATGTTTATAAAACCCACATTATCACTAAATTGTTATAAAAACCAAAAAAATTTAATATTTTTGTACACATTTCGTGTCTTTTTTTAATTGTATTCAAAATGTAGACGCATATCTCTTACAAATACTTACAATCAAAAAGTAACTACATAGATAACTCGCAATAGGTATCGCCAGAAATATAAAACCCTACTATTTTACCGCCATAAGCAAATTAAATTACAAATTCCAAAAACAAAACAAAAAAACAAATTACTTAATGTAAATTGTAACAAGGCTTTACCATCATGAAAACGGCATATGTGGCACAACCGTTTTGGTTACAATATTGACTTGAGAGCCTCTATGGGCATTGAGTAAATCAAACTCCTTTTTTGTTCACTTTCGTATCTTCATCTCATGCGACGCATTTTACGTTCAAGTTTACGTTGCTTTTTCTCATCCAATTCGGGTTCTTGCTCAGCTGCATTACGCTGTGATAACCAGGGCTGTATAACGCTGCCCCACAACATCCATAAGGCGCGGAATGGTGCCAAAAGGAATAGGTACCAGAAGTAATTAGATAAGAGGGACAAGAGCAGTGTTCCAGATGTTAATATTATTAAATCTTTAACATTTCTGCGAATAAATGTATTACATTAGTCAGTAAATATTTTTTGTTTTTGAATCACACATGACTTACTCCGCTATGCCGCCCTCCATATTCAAGTCATTTCCGGAATCGAGTATGCTACCGTTTTCAGAGTATTTTGGTCTTGACATGAAAACCATGAATTGAACCGAAGCGGCTAAGGTTAGTACGGCTATGAAACCCATAATCTGCAAGTATTTCAAAAGAGCACGAGTTATTTTAAGTTTATAAAACATTAAATATATTATGTGTACATACATACCACTGTTATTTTGCTGAGTCCGAAAAATACCAAGTCTAACAAAACCATGGCTGCGGTACTGCCAATAGCCATATTTCTGTAAAAGTTTAGTGTGGCCTTATTCTCCTCCACAATCTGTTTTGCACCTTTTGTGCCTTGTTTACCCTTTGGTTGTGGCTAAAAAATCGAAATTTGGTTACACCCATTATGCCTTAATACATTGTATTGATTAGTTGTGTCTTATAGTACTTACCGCCATTGTGCTCCTAATTATTATCCTGTAAAACTAATTTTCTAATTAAAATACTTTCTACCAAAAATTGGATGCTTAATAAAGCTACTTCTTTCTTATTGGTTAAGTACAAAATCCCATTCGTACAAGGTGTACGAGCGTTTGTGACGCGTCAACAAATTGCCGAATAATGACAACTACTTGTCAGCTGCTTCTTATTGGTTTTGTTTGTTATCGATAAGAAATATCGATTAATTTTAACTGAATTTTCCGTTAATTTCAATTTTATTTGTTCAAACACAAGTACTTGCTAATATTTAAATAGTGATACATTTTTAAGCACATTTATATTTATATAATCTATGAATTTAAGCTCGTAAACTTAATTATAAACTGTATTTCAACTAAGAATTTAAAATTTTTGTAAAAATTTTTAAAAGCCATTGCAAATTACAGTTTTTTGAAACATTTAAAACAAAACGAAAAATATTGGAACCGGAATTTTGGTAAGAACTTGTTTCTAATCGTCGAGATTTTTTGTACATCTGCATTCCATAAAATTGGACACCGCCTCTATAATGTGACGCGCTGAAATGCCAAATTTATCTATGAGCACCACTGGTGGACCAGAGCGTGGCACATGCGGTACATGTAAATGCTTCACCTCCACATTGCGTTCCATAGCAAGCGCACTTAGTACAGCCTCACCCAGACCGCCTTCTTGGTAGTGATCCTCAACCACAATGATGCGCCCACCACATGCACGTGCATTTGCCATTATCAGTCCGGCATCTAGCGGTTTTATAGTGAAAGGATCAATAACACGTACTTTTACGCCAACCTTCTCCAGATCTGCGGCGGCAGAGAGACATTCATATAGCGTTACACCCGCACCGACTAGTAGCACTTTATCCTTGCGTGATTGTTTTATCACTTTACCAATGCCCACTTGGAACACCTCCTCGTTTTTGTAAATAACAGCTGTACTTGGTCTGGAGGTGCGTATGAAGCAGATACCTGGCGTATTTGCCGCCAATTCCACGGCGCGTTCACAGCTGACCGCATCCGATGGATAGAATACGGTGCTACCTGGTATTGCACGAAACATGGCAATATCCTCGAGAGCCATTTGTGAGGGCCCGTCCTCGCCGATACTTACGCCACAATGCGAACCACAGAAATTGGCGTTAGTCTGTGAGATAGCACCCATGCGAAGTTGATCGAAAGCTCGTGTTAGGAATGCGGCAAAGGTGGACGCAAAAGCGATTGTGCGATTACGGCACGTGGCACCAATGGCTACCCCAACCAGATTTTGCTCTGCTATGTAACATTCGATGAAACGATCAGGAAATTCTTGTTTCAGTTTCTCCGAATAAGTGGAGTTCTTTGTATCGCCATCCAATGCAATAACACGATCACAGACAGCTGCCATTTTGGCCAGCGCTTTACCATAGGCGACACGTGTTGCCACTTGTTCGCCCAGTGTGTATTCTGGTGCGCAGCACAGTTTGATATTATTTATATTGACCTCAGGTACTGTCATGCCATCATTAGATTTTGGTGTTAACGACACTGGGCATGGTGCACGATTGACAATCGCGTATTCTAGTTTTCTTATAACTTCACATGCCTTATCACCCAACGGTTTACCATGCCAATTCTCTTCATCTTCAATTCCGGGAAATCCTTTACCTTTAAATGTTTTCGCAATGACGGCCGTCGGCTTGCCTTTAGTACTGGCTGCCTTTTCAAAGGCATTTATCAGTTCTTCAATATTGTGACCGTCCACAACAATTGCATTGAAACCGAATGCATCCAAACGTTTTTCATACACTTCCATATTGTGTTGTAGCTGTGTCGGATCAGATTGACCTAAGCGATTGACATCAAATATCACACAAAGATTATCTAAATCATAAAAACTGGCAAAATTTAAAGACTCCCATATTGAACCCTCTGCCGATTCACCATCACCGACGATACAGTATATCCTATTTTAAAGTATTATCGCATTAGTAAAAAAAACCGTGATTAGTTAAAACCTATTACCTATAATCGCTTTTATCAATATTCTTGCCAACATATGCCATACCCGATGCCACCGCTACACCTTGACCCAAAGAGCCGGTGCCAACATCAATAAAATTTAAACGCGGTGTAGGATGCCCCTCAAGGTCGGAATCAAATTTACGTAGATTTAGCAGTTCATCGGTAGGAAAGAGTCCAGCTTCCGCCCATGCCGCATAGAGTATAGGCGCAGCATGCCCTTTCGAGAGTATGAGTCGATCACTAGCCGGATTGCGTGGTTCTTGAATGTCCAAACGCATTACTTTAAAAAACAATACTGCAAGTATATCGGCTATCGATGAGCACGATGTGGGATGGCTGTGTAAAGATTAATAATAAGGAATTTTATTCTTTTTATTAAGCCGTTGGAAAGCTGGATTTATTCTTTTCAAGAGTTCTCTATGCATTATATGTACCCTGATTTGGATGCCTGTGTTGCCCGAATTGCGTGTAAACGCAAACGATTCGCTATATCTTGCAGCTCTTGAATTCGTTCCGGATCAATTGATGTTGTTGGTTGCTTGGGCAACTCGCCCATTGATGTTGTTGGTAGCTTGGGCAACTCGACGATTGCTACGACAACTGCTTCAATTTCAGGCGTTTCTTCACTCATGACGTATGGAATACTATTATTTGAGTTAAAATTTGTATTATAAATTTGTTTGATTAATCAAAAAGTATTTTTTTTTTTGTTTAAAATAATTTTGTTAAATTTTTTCCTCCTGTTTTGATTGATTGATTTATATGTAACGTTTAAACAAGTAATAAAGATTGATCCGCATTCAAATTTTCAGTTGCATATTTTTAAAAATATATTTATTTGTTTTTTTTATTTATTATTATCTGTAAGGTTAAGTCTCTATGTGGTCTTTAATGTTACTAGTAGTTCATCTGCTATTCATTTTAATAGATTTAAAAAAGTTCTGCCCTATAGCCGATTTTTTATAACCCACGACATCTATGTACAATTCGATTTCTTCAACTTTTTCAAAATCATCTGAGTCGTGAGTCACCATTTAAAGAGCAACACATTGTCTGCTGTTCGAGCTGGAAACATCCATACATAAATTAAATAATTAATATTAATATAAATACTATATTTATATGAATATAAAAAGAAAGACATTTAAAACGAAGTTCGCATTTATTTCACTATCATTTTTATTAAATATACAAATATGCTGTTTGTAATGCAATACAAATCTTCAATTGTCTCAATTCTTTTCAACCATTTTGTTTACCATTTCTAACGATGTTGTTATTTTTTTTACCATTTTACTTAATTTGTATGTATTAATTTGTAGGTTTGTGTTGTTGTTGTTGCTTCTTAAAAGTACTACAATTTTATTTAAAATATTTGTTTTTTGTATTTTCTTTCATAATTTTTTTTTTATTTGCTTTTGTTTTCATCATAAAACTAATTTTTTTTTTGTTGTTGCTTTACTATTTACGTACGTACTTTAAATATGTGTATTGTTGTTGTGTTTTTTTTTTTAATTTTTATTGATTTCTCAATATATAAACATCTCTTTTGTGTTTGTTCTTTATGTATGTATATAAAATTGCTTATAAGTTACAAGAAAAAATTAATAATAATAAAAATAAAACAATTTTTTAATATAATAATATGTATGTATACATAATTTATGTGGATGTCTATTTTAAGTTTAAATTTTTTATATATTAACAAGAACAATGATTATTTGTTTCGAGCGTAATGTAGATGCTTTTTCAATAACTTGCAAGTTATATGCAAACGAATACACACAAAAATAGCAACGGGTGTAGAGGTGAGCGGATGACGGGAGAGTGCTTGTGATAAGTATAAAATATAAAACAAAAAGAAAGAAAACTAATGAGTAGTAGACCTCTACAACTAAGTTCGATAAAGTGTATTAGATTCTTATGGAGTTGGTTTTGTTGTTTTTCTTTTTGTTTAATTCGTTTAGGATTAGCTTAAACTACATACGTACAGGCTAGACTAATGGGCTAATATAATGTTGTAAACAGAGTACGAAGAGTAGGTAAATAGGAAAAAGGAGATTTCTAGTTTCTTTACTACGATAAACGTATTGCCGTTGTTTCTTTAAGAAATTTTAACAGCGCCTACATATAGTATATACAAACGTATATACATATAATGAAATGTTTAATCAGGAGCAAGTTGCATAATTAAACGAGAAGAAAAGTGTGCCTGTGTGTGTGTCCCAATACAATTAGGCACTTGCACATATATATTATAGAATTTATTATTTTTTTTTTTACTTTTTTTATGGTTTAAGGAATGAAATGGATAATTTTGTATTAGTTAGTTTGGATATGTGTACGTTTTGAGATTTTTTTTTACAGCGATAAAATAATATGTGAGCGGAAATAAATAATTTGTTAATTAAGAATTTGATTATGAAATTTGTCATTCTCTGTAAGTGAGGTTATATAATTTTAACACAACTTTTATACATAATATACAATAAATGTTTAAAATATGCAATCAAGTATGGAGTTTTAGCACAACGAATATACTATTATACAATTTAAACATTTTTTGTTGACGAAATTTCAGAACCAAATTGCTATTAACGAATGAAGAGGAAATTATGACTGATATAAAAAAGAGTTATGGTATGTTTTGAAAATATTTCTTCTTGTAAAATTGAAAAATACCAAAACAAGACGAAGAATCATTAAATATAGTAAACGGTTGATGCAATTTTTGTACTCAATACCAAAGGATTGTGTGATATGAATTTTTAAAACTTGAATTTTCTGTGTATAAAAACTGTTTTAGCGGTGTACGATTGAATGATACAATTACTGTGTTTTTTTTTTTGATAACTCAAAAAAAAATATATAATGTGGATTAAACCAGTTTGTTTCAGGCTACAAAAGCCATGTTTTTGTTATATTTTCTAAAAGACTACAGCACTTTTAGCTTGTCGAATAACAGCTCAACCATTCAATCGTGCAGTTCTAAAACTATTTTTGTATATTTGTATGTGGACAAACTATGAGTTTGATATTTATGAATTTGTTTTTTATAAAAATGTTTCCAATATAAACACATTAAATTAAAATAATAGAATCTCATATTTAAAAACAAAATATATGTTGATATTATTCAAAGGCATTATCTTTTGGTTAAGTCGCCCAAAATATATGTAAATGGAGAATACATTTTTCATTTACATAAACAAACCAAAATCTGAATTATGTAAGTGCCCATGTGTTCGTATTGAAAATCTCTTTATATGTCATTGCATAAAATATATACAATTATTATAGAGTAAAAATCGGGTATTGAGAGTACTGAAATGAATAATAAATAGTTGCAAGGACAGCTGTATATATGTATTATGTAAAGATGGTAATTAGATATTGTATACTTTAACGCATACAAAAGAGATATTTTGGTGATAACGGTTTAGTCTAGAGCAAATGAATGTCACATTCAGAAAAATAAAAACAAAAAAGGGTATATAAAAATAATTGTGTGCTAAGTTTTGTTCGAGATATTAAGCTACGAAACAAGTTAAACAATAATGCGCAATGTGTGTATGGGTGTGTGTGTGTGTATGTAGAACTCTTTCGTAGCTTTATGAGTTTGCATTTATGTAGTATATATAAATTTTGTATGTACAAGCAATAATATAAACCATATATACATATTAATATATTTTATTATATGTATATATATGAGTAAAATTATATATATGTACATATGTATACATACATACATATAACTAGTAAAAGTAAATATATATACGTATGTAAAACATATTCAACTGTCTCTTATGTGTGCGTAGTCAAATAATTTCACTTACATACTAAGGATGTATAACACTAGTGTTGTTATTTTTATTATACCGTCGTATGTATGTATATACAATATAGACATTCACTATTATCGCATATAACGTTTATATGCAAGTCCTCTTATGTAGCTGATCGGTTCAATGATATAGCGCAACATTTGCTATTTAAATGTTGCCATTCCCTTTTTATATCGTAGCTGTGAGCATGTGTTTATGTACATACGTATGTACATATGTATAGTATAATTTAACACTAATTGTATTTAAAAGTATTTACATATTTGTATAAATTATAATTTGTGATATTACGGTCATATATATAATATTTGAGGCTCAACTTTTGCAATATGTACAACAGCAAGCATACACTAGTCTATTTCCACGGCGCTTACGTTCCACAACGCTTTCAGGGGCTAGCGGCAGTCGGATTTTCAAAAAATCAAAATTTGTTTGCATTTTCTTTAAGTGTAACATATTAAAAATATTCTCTGAAAATTTGTAGTTGATCCGTTAAATACTTTTCGAGTTATTCGACAAATAAAAAAGAGCGCTCAGGCACTCCAAAACGCTCGTATAAAACTTTAAATGCGTTTTTTCTCAAAAACAGACAACAAACTGGTGACAACTGTAACTTGAAAACCGCAGTAGATTTTAATTAAATTTCTACAGCTTTTAGAATACATAATTATCCTGGGCTGGGTCGAGGCATTTTCTTTTTTTTTTAAATTTCGAATTTTAAGGACCCGAAAATCTAGAAAAAAATTTCTGAGACCACCTTTTGTTAATTTTTGAAAAAAAGGAAAAAAAAGCTTCGATCCGACCCAAGATTATCTATTTATAAAACTAAATTTTCTTAACCGATGATGTCAAATTTTGAATGCGCAAGTGACTTGCTTTCCATACAAATTATATAACGAAATAGCGTTGTTCTTCAATGTGGAGTGTATGCTTTAGAGTTTCATGGTCTATATATCAGTATATATGTATATATGTTTACATACTGACGCTTCAAATCGCAGCCTGTGTAATCCTAACTACTTTAATATATCGTTCTGTATATGTACGTATGTATATACATATTATATATATATACTTAATTATTTTTATATAGTTTTATATATATAATTAATGTTTGTTGTTGCTTATAATCCTAACTTACAAGAAATGTTCGCCTCTCTTAGTTGCTGTTGATGCATATATAGCAGATGCTGCTGCTGCACTTACATCCTCTCCCAATACACCGGCCGCAGCAACTGTGGCTGTTGCAGCTTGTGCGGTCATTGCGGACGGTGTGGCGCCAAGCGCTGTCACTGTATGCCACCAGGCGTGTGTTGACTGATGATGTGCAGAAGCGTAGTTTTGCAGATGGTGATGTAAGGGTAGTTGTGCATGCGCATGTGCATCGCCGACTTTATGATTGTGATAATGTCTGAAAGCTGGTAGTTGATGTTGGTGCGGTGAGTGGTGGTTATTGTTGTTCATGTTAACTTTCAGGTGATCTGGCATCAACCGATTTGGTGCAGCATAAGCGCTTATGCTACTGTTGGCGCTAAAACACTGTTGTTCACCTCTCATTGTTGTTCGCCCACTCAACGCCACGCCCTATTTTAGGTGTCACTCATTTTTCACTGGATAGTAGACTAGGTCCGATTGTTGCGGGTGTTGTGACTGCAGTTGTTGTTGTTGTTGTTGTATGTGATGCATATAATCACTGATTGGTGGCAGCACAGTTTTCTGTTCATCGCCACTGCCACCAACACCGCCACCACCCATTAGCATTGTCGGATAACCACCGCCAACGCTGCGATCGTAAATACTGGCATGTGGTGGTGGTGGCAATAAGTGGGGGGCAAGTGGATGGTGGGCGGTTGGCGCTAGTGGATGATGTCCACCAAGCGAATGTGATGCCGCATGTGGATGATATGGTTGAAAGCTGTTCTTTTGTTGTTGTTCCGTTAATTCCCCTAAGCCCGGGTGATGGGAAGGCAAATGATGGTGGTGGTGAGCGGCGGCAGCAGCCGCAGCGCTAGTGTCATACAGCGAAGCTCCACTTGGCGAGCCATATAAGCTAGTGTGACGCATTAATCCGGCTGCACCGTAATTTCCAATAGCAGCAGCAGCTGCAGCGTTATGGTGTTGTTGCTGCAACGAGTGCGCCTGGTGGTGGTGAGCGGAGAGTGGATGTTGTGGTTGCGACTGTTGTTGTTGTTGCTGTTGCTGCTGCTGCTGTTGGTGGCCAGAAAGTGGATTTTGTGGGTGCTGTTGTTGTTGTTGTGCCTGTGCTTGAGATTGTGATACGCCCATTTGTCCGCCACCCTGCTGCATTATATCAAAATTATACTCCATTGAATTTGGCGCAGTGTCAATGAGATTCGTTAGTATACTGCCGATGTTATTGTAATTGTGCGGATCGCCTCCTCCAACGCCGCCACCACTAACATTTACAGCACCACTTTGCCCGCTTTGGGCGTTACTTTGCGTTTGTTGTTGTTGTTGTTGTTGCTGCTGCTGCTGCTGCTGATGTGCTCCGCCACTGAACATCATCTGTGAGGCAGCAGATCCAGCGGATGGCCACATACTCTGCGGAGGATGAAGGGGAAATTAGTTCAAATTTTTACTTAAAATAATTTATTAGCAAAGCATACCTGAAAGCTCATAAGTTCACCTCCAATCGCTGATTCCTGCTGCTTGTTACTCACGCTACCACTCGGCCCAACTGCCGACTGCTGTTGTTGCTGTTGCTGCTGCTGCTGTTGTTGTTGAGTAAGTGAGTTCGGTGTTGTGGCACCGGAAGGACCACCATTTGAACCGACATTCATGGGAAGCCCAAGGAAATCGGGTGTGTCAACAATATAGAATTTGGAGGGGTTGTCTTTCAGCTCGCCACTGGGAGCAACGACACCTTGCTGCTGCTGCTGTTGTTGTTGTTGTTGAGGTGTCGGTTGTTGCTGCTGCTGCGGTTGGGGTTGCTGAGCGCTTACACCACCACTTAAAGCATTAGCGCCAAATCCAATATTAGCCCAAGGCGCTTCATTTGATTGTTGCTGCAGCGCATATTGTTGTTGCTGTTGTTGCAATTGTTGCTGCTGTTGTTGTTGATGCTGTAGCGGCGATTGTTGCGGTTGTGGCGACTGCAAACGTCCTCGTTGCGGAGAATGCGATGGCTGATGATGCTGCTGTTGCAACTGTTGAGCAGGGGTGGCATGGTGCAATGGTGAACGTTGTTGATTGTGACGATGTTGTTGTTGCTGTTGCTGCTGCTGCATTTGTTGGTGATGATGCAGCATTTGCTGATGATGATGCAACTGTTGCTGTGTCGCAGGCATATGGTGCGGCGAGGTAAAATGCTGCTGTTGTTGTTGCTGTTGTGGAGCATGTGGTTGGTGCGGACTTTGCGGTGTATGGCTGCGCAGATGTTGCTGCTGTTGGACCACTGCCGTTGATGACGCAGCTTGCTGCTGCTGATGGTGCTGCTGTTGATATTGATTGATTAACTGATGTTGCTGGTAGGCGCTGGCGTTGCTTTGTCCAGCAGACGCACCATGGTTGGGATCAAAGTGGAATTCTGACGCACCAGCTATATTAGCTACACCACCACCAGCAGGAGGACCGAAGTTATTTAGTCGTGACATAAGATTATTCCCTGGTACATTCGCATTACCACTCACACCAAGCACTGCGGGGCCACCACCGCTATTCACAGTGCCATCCGGGGTGTTCGGTGTTCGACGATGATGTTGCTGTTGCGCAGGAGGAGGTGTCGGTCGTTGTTGTTGTAATTGCGGCTGTTGGAGCTGCTGTTGTTGCGTATGATGCACTGGTGCTACCGCTGCCGGATTACAAAGCTGTGATGGTGCTTGAGCTAATGCTTGTTGTGGTTGCTGCTGTTGCGGTTGCTGTTGTTGTTGCTGGGGCTGCTGCTGCTGTTGAAGTTGCTGTTGCTGTTGCGTTTGATGTCCAATCAACTTCTCGGCATTAAAGCTCTGAGTATACATGGAATTCTGTTGGGATTCATTGGTTGACAGCGAATGCTGTGACGCCGAAGCTGACGCAGTGGATGATTGGGAGCTGCTGTTGCTAATCATCGATGCATTGAATGGATCCTGTTGCGATGTTCCAGGTGTGGTGGAGAGCGGCGGTGGTGTAGATACGTTACTCACACCTCGTTGCAGCTGTTGTTGTTGTGGATTTTGTTGTTGCGCCTGCTGTTGCTTTGGTTTACTCGTAGTTGATTTCTTTGCCATTTTTGCGGGTGGAGGGCCCGGCATATCTGGTGTAGATATCATTTCTGGATGTAAATAGATATAAAGAATAATAAATTTCTTAAACTCCGAAAATGTTTATCGAATTTGATTTACTACCAACCTTCATCCTTGGCAAAACGTTTGACTTTCTTCGGCGGTGGTTGATTACCGTGAACGGTTTGCTTGTGACGTACCATATGAGTTTTCCACTTGAAGGTCTAATTACATGAAAAAAATAAGTATTAAAAAATATGAATTTTCTTAATCCAACAAATGTATCTTACCTGATCACAATAACAACAGCAATGTGGTCGCTCCTCCGAATGTGATGGCAAGTGTCGCTGCAGTGATTTAACAGAACCAAATCGCTTGCCACATAAAGTGCACTTACATTCCGATGCATCGGTATGCGCATTGCTGTAATGATCTTTTAGTGCTGGATATGTAAAATACGATGAGCCACAAATATCACAAACATATGTTCGCTTCACTTCCGTATGCAGCTGTACATGGCGTTCCAAATTCGCTTTCAATGTGAAACGATTCTGACAAATGTGGCACTCGAAAAAGTTGTCTTTTTTATGGACACGTATTATATGCTGATAGAGTGCATTTTTCGAGGGGAAATCTGCACCGCAAACCTCACATATAGCACCGTCAGCCTTGTGGCCCGTCGTGTCTAAGTGCTGTTGATGCAGTTTCTTGTGTGGAAACTTTTGCCCGCATTCTATGCACGAATAAGCTAAGGTGATAAGAGATACAAAATCAAAATATTAACATTAAGAAATATGAATTTGTATTTCATTAGTAAAAATTACATACAAATTTATACATGAAAATAGAGAAAATGACGAAAAAACTATTAAATAAAACAGTCAAAGTGCCGTGTATGAAAAAATTAGTGTGCAAACCAATTTGAGGGTAAATAAAGCCACAAAAGATCGTTGCCCATGTGCACATGGTTTAAATATACATGAATTATAGAAATTTACACTTCATTTACGCTTAAGGTACAGTCTACACTCATGTTTGTGTTAGTATTTCGACAATTTTCAGGCACTCACACTCACTTTTGAATTCTTTCTTGCTGTGAGATTCGACGTGGGCATGAAATTGTTGACGACGCGAATAGGATTCGCCACACGTGTCGCAAACGAATGGAAACTCCTTGGCATGCACTGTTCGATTGTGATGAATTATTTCCTATAAAGATAAATTTATAATTTCAATATAAGAATGAAATAAATTGAAATTTAAATTCCATTATACACACCTCCAATGATGTACCATTCGGTTGGCCACAATCGTGACAAAAACCTGGATGAATCTTATAGTGATCCAATAATGATTTCCGTTTACGATACGATTTGGGACACTGCAAGCATTGATAACTGGGTTTTGCCTTCTTCGCGCCAGTACCAGTGCCAGCAGCGCCCTGTGCCCCGGGTGGTGCTTGCAGCGAAGTGCTGCTGCTGCTACCGCCATCAATGAGTTGCTGCTTCGGTTCCATGTCGTCCAAATCGTGTTCATCCATGTCATCATCCTCATCGTGCGACAAATCATTATCATCCAGACCTAAGGATACGTTTAATGAAGCTGAGGAAATCGAACCGGAAGTCGATGCAGATGCGGAAATACCCGACAAAATGTTGCTAGGCGTCGCAGAAAGTGCACTTGACATTGACAGCGAAGATGACGCCACTGATGTAGGTGCTGTGCAAGCGGAAGACGTACCAGCCTGTTGTTGTTGCTGCTGTTGCAAATGTAGCTGCTGCTGCTGTTGCAGCGTGTCCACGTGTTGCTGATGCATATGCAACATGGGCATTGTGTGTTGCATTTGCTGTTGTTGTTGCTGTTGGATTTGCGCATGTGCGTTTATTGCGGTTTGCTGCGCACCTTGCTGCTGCAGTGCTGGTGAACGCGCCAACAACTCCGCATTGAAATGCTGTTGTGGATGCTTCTGTTCAAACACAGCCGGCAAACTACCGTTATCGAGTATGTTGTCGATGCTGTTAATGTACGCCGTTGCATTCGTGCCTTGTTGTTGCATACGCTGTTGTTGCAGCTGTAGTTGTTCCTGCTGTTGCTGCTGCAGTTGATGCTGCGCACTTTCGGCCATGCCACCCAACAATGTTAGCGGGTGTGTTTGTGGATGTTGTTGCAGGTTCGCATTAACGTTACGCTGCTGTTGCAGCAGCTGTGGAGTATCTGGTTTTTGATTCTGTTTTATTAGCCTCTGTTGCTCTTGCTGCTGCTGCTGCTGTTGTTGCTGCTGAAGTCCCAAAAAATGTGACTGGTTTGCATTCAGCACATTGTTTTGTAGACTTTCAGGCAATTTTTTCATCGCCGTGGAATCGCCGCCTGGACCGCTAGCACTACCACTACCGCTGCCACTACTATTACTACAATTATTCAGTCCTGGCAATAGCATGGATCCGATTTTGTTAATATTGGCACTACTGTTACTGCCATTATCCAGGGTGGCACCGTCTACCACACTCTCGCGGGCGACATCGTTTAGCGTCGGAAAATGTATGGAATTCAGCTGTTGTTCATTTCGTTCTTGTAAATATTGCTTAGAGAAATTTGGCTGTTCTTGTTCCAACAGTCGATTTTGCCGCTCAATTTGTGTACTAATGCTCTGCAGTGATTGTAGTTGTTGATTTTGCTCCTTGGGAGCTACACTTGGAAGATCACCAACAATATTCGCTAATTGCTGACTATTGTAGCTAAGATTATTTATATTATTGCTTGCTGTAAGGCCATTTATCACAAGGCTGTTGTTTCTGTAAAGTTAAGTAAACATTTAATACATTATTATTTCCAGTTATACAACTATAATAAAAATATATTACCCTTGTTGTTGCTGTTGATTATGTAGCAAAGGTTTGTTGTTATTGCTCAAACTACCGCTGTTCGTGCTCTCACCGCCCGCCAATGAAGCAGTGTTCGTATTGTTTATCGTTGTCGTCATCGTCGACACACTTTCCGGCGTCGTAGCGACCAGTGTCTGCAAATCTGTGGTGGCACCGCCGTTACTACTATTGCTATGGCCACTACCGCTTGCGCTGCTACCACCACCTAAAACATCTTCGATATCCGGACCCATTTCCATGCCATGTACCAGACGGCCAGCGCCCGCATCTTCATCGGTAACCTCTTCGAATTTCAACATCTCTGGCGCTGCTACCGACGTCGACATTTGCGACTCAGATTCGGACTCCAGCTCCGAATCAAATGTGATCGCAGGTAAAATTTGCCGCCTTTGCGAATACGCAGCAGCTGCCGCAGCTGCAGCCAATTTGCGCAGACGTAGCTGATGCCATTCTTCCAGACGTTCTTCTCTCAGTTTGTCAAGTATATGTAATGGCGGTCGCGTGCCCAACAGCTGCCCAGAAACAATGAAATTCTTATAGAACTTCTTTAAGAAGGGTCTATGCACTTCACTTAGCGCTGTTTGTAGGCGAAATCGAAATAGTTTTTTATAGGCGCGCACATTGAATTCACCCGTACTGTGATGATAGTGTATGGTCCATTCATTATCAGGATAGAAGAAATAGTCATCTTTCGCTTTCGTAGTTGGATTATTTCGCTCATCAATACCGAGCACGTGCTTTTCACTTAGCAATCTAGGATAATTATTGTGCTTATTGTTTTTGGTGTTATGACGTAACAAGTTCTTCTCTTGTTCACATGACGCTAAGTCATCCCAACTGTTATAACTGTCATCACCACCTAAACGTGAAATGGCGCCCACACTATTGCCCACAATTGCGTGCTCAAAGAGTGCACTAGAATTCACTTTTCTCATGTGTCTCGTATTGATAATAGACGAGGGTATCAGATCGAGCGGATCTTGTTTGAGAGCATGTGTACTGTTGTTATAATGTAGGCTTCTATTATTGGAAGACGAATTTTCTGCATCGCCATCTATGTCCATGTCACCACCCACACCGTCTTCATCGTCCTCGTCGAGACACATGATCTCCTCCTTGCAAAGGATTTTCTCAAAGTTCTGATTAAGATCTGTTGAACCTTCATCCTCCGTTTTAATCTCTTCCTTTTTGGCAGTGAGCAACAATTGCAGCTGCAATTGTTTCTTGTTCGCCGTTTTTGTGGAACTAGCAAACTCATCGGTGATATGGGGGAAAAGTGACCTTGTCACACGTTCACAAGCTTCGGGATATTTACATTTCAGCGTTCGTAGCAGATAATGAAGCGCATCACATTGAGATACATCGTCGAGACTATCGAGCAGATTTAGTGACTGCCCTACCTGTAATTGTAGGGAAAAATGTATGATTATTATGCTGAGAAAGTCTAAAAAGTGGATGTAAGCATTGATTGCAGTAAGTGCAGTAAATTATAATTATAATATGTAGTATTTAAAGATTTTCAGTTTGCAAGTTTGTATATAGTATTATTGAAGGAAGAGCATGTTCTCCAGCAGAAACATTGACTTGCCAGTTTATCAGTAGCCAATCAGTCCATGCTGCTTTCGAAATATTGATTCTTCCAGCATATAAAAGTTGCTTTAGAGTAGTTCAAGGTGAAATTTTTGATCATAATTTGGGTTATGTTCGAAAAAATTACAGAGCACGATATAGAGAGAAATTACCGTATTTAAACAATCAAGTAAAGGTGAAGCTATCTTGCCTAGGCATACTTTTAAAAAGAATAAACAACAAATACAGTGTTTAGCTATAAAATAGGGACTAAACATGTTCTGTACAAGAATTCTGAGACTGAGAAAATATTATTTTACAAGTTCTGCAGGAATTGGTTTACGAAGAATAAAATGTGTGTAAACAAATCGCAAATAGCAGAACAGCAAACTTAATTAAATCGAAAATTAAATACATTATTTGATGCTAGTTAAATCGATTTTGAGAGTACAGCTAGCTAAAACAAATTAATTTTGCAAATGTAATCAATTTATTATGCGAAAAACGGTCAAAATAAAAAGAGCTTGTATATACGAAACACTTGGCTACTACTATATGAATATACAAAAGTATATCCATACATACATCGAACTAAACAACTGTACGAGTTTGTATGAATGTTAAACCAAGTTGTAAATAAAGCGCCATCACGAAATTAAAATCTAAATATACGTACATATTTTTACTACATAAGCGTATATGTACATACGCGTGTATATTTATGTAAATAAATACATACATAAATACTAAAGTTGAGTAAATGAATGAAAAGCACGATAATCAAGTTCTATCCGCATTTACTCTGCGCCTCTTTCGGCAACTCTCATACACCGGAGGTATGTAGTTAGTTTGTCTACAACTCCTGCTTTAGACTTACACAAACATGCATATATATATATATATATATATATATATATATATATATGTATGTATGTATGTCTGTATGTAAATATGTATATAACACTGCGCCAAGCTTTCTAGCTAACATGTTTTCCATCCCTCACGCTTTCCACTTCTGCATTGCCTACTCTCCCAATATACATATATTACATTACCACCACCACCTACCCATCCGCCTACTTCATGAAATGTTTACGTTTTTTTTTTGTCATATCTTTTTTGTAGATACCTATAGTGCACACGGTTCATAGAAAATGCATAAAATGCGCTGGAGAATTTATGATTACATACAGATATTTTATTCATTTATTTAGTAAATATCCGTTATCTTACTTGGCCTTAAAAAGCATTATTAGTTAGCTGTGGAAAATTGTGTAATGCAATAACGCAGATTTGCTGGTGTACCTCAATGGACCTGTGCTTGGCCAATAGACATTGAAATTGGGATTACAAATGCAGAATATTACTGCAAGTGCAGGAGGCAAGTTGTATATGGATCGCTGGTAAAGATTTCGTGCGAGATATAATCTACAAACATGTCAAATATTATTCAAACAGAATATCATTTAATATAATCCAACAGCTGTTCTTTCAGAATCCGCAATTTGTCGAATAATATTCAAACACACCTCACTAATAAATGGGAAATGAGTTTATTTTCAACAAACCGGACACATTTTTTTCTGAATATACTAACTAATAAATTCCAATCAGAATTCATTGCAACAAAAAATAGTACAACAAGGGACTTCCAATGGGCTACGTTAAGTGGGATATAAACAATTGTCTAAATTTAACTGGTATAAACGAAATTTAATTATGAAAAAATAAAAATTGATCAAAAAATTAAAAAAGTTAACGAGGTTTTATCTAAACATATAACTTGCTTAAAAGTATCTAAGATTTATATATCATCTTATTTGTATTTATAGTTAAAAATAGTATGTAAATTGGTTGTATTTCCAAAAATATTATAAAATGAGTAATTCGTGTATGTGTATGTTACATTTGCATTATGATTTGCACTAGAAATACATAACTGTGTATGTAAATAGTTATTTACAAGCATGATTATGACTATATGCCTTGTTGAGTACATACTGCATACAAACAGACGTACATACATAAATATAAATTGTATTTATTTTAACGAGCGGCTTTCACATGATGCGTTGTCATAAGAACTACTATTTAAATATGATACTTATGTAAGGAATTTACGAGCTATGCACTCAAATACAAATGTACATACATACATATGTAATAACAAATGCAAATGCTAACAATTTATAAATACAAAAATACGAATACATTTAGTATTTATTTTATAATTTTTTTACAAAAAAGTTGTAGGGGAGCTTTATTAGTATATGTATATATTTATGTATTTATAAAAGTATTTACGAACTATATATGACAATTGAGAAAACATATAGTGTAACTACTAAATAATTGATAGTACTCTTACAAATATAACATATTTTTTCATAACTGTTATATTCAAGCACCTTTACAGTTACACATGTTCCTATATGTATTTACAAAATTTGTAATTTGTATTGTATAAATAATAGATAGTAACCATATATGTAGGTACTTATTTTAATAGATGTCGCTGGAGTCAAAATATCACTCATTAACTAGCGATGTCCATAAATTGTCAGTAGCCTTTACAAATTACGTACTCTCATACTGAAAATTTTGTAAAATTTTATAAAAGATTGGGTATTAGTTTCCAAACTAGAATTATTGATGCATTTGCTCTATGTATGCATATATGTAAAAATTTATCAACTCAAAGAGCATATGAATTATGTACAAACGTATAAAGTTAACATTTGAAGAACAGTCACCTAATAAAAATGTATAGATAACTACCTAATTATCCGGTATCTTTAATGTATTTATGTATTCTCACTTAGTGCATTCTAAAGAAATATTTATACATACATACTTATGTCTGTAACTAATGTACTGATAGCTGGTTGCAGCAGTTTGTGCAGTTGAAGATTTTGTTTTATTCTAGTTCTAGCTTCTTGTTGTTATTTTATCTCGTTTTATTCGTTTATTATTCATTTGAGTGGGAAGTGGGGCAGTGCATTTTTAGAAGCGGTCATACTACTTTAACGCAGCGCGCTAACCAATCTAACAACTACACACTTACTCACAGATAGCTAGCCAGTTGTAGAATATACATAGAAGAACAAGTGTTTCGCAAGTCTTTTCGAACAAATAACAAAAATGAGGATATTTTTAACAAGTGCATCGCTAAATTGGCACAAAGCAATTCGGTAATGCCAATATACATACATACATATATACATTTTTTAGATACTTAGATGTTTGCACACATTTTTACATTTTAGAGGCTAAAATGAATGAATTGCATTTGTATTAAGAGAGAACAATTAATGAAACATATTTATGTATCTAAATTTTGACCACGGTTCGCCATAACACAATTATTGAATATAATTAAATTTACTTCTTAAAACTTTATTTATTGCTGTTGTTGTAAATAGTTTTAGCAATGAAATAATAAATGCAGATTAAAACATTTAAATATATACTTTTGTACGTGAGTACAAATCTATAGTTTATATCTGTTGAATAAAAATCTGTAGTGGACCCAAATATAGTGGGAACATTTTGAAGTCTATAAATTTGTTAATAACCCAAGAGCCCCTAAATAATGAAATAAACTTTTGTTAAAAATCCATACGTCCAAGAATACAAAACGAAGAACCCTTTACTTCGTGCATCATCTACAGTAGGCATAAATATTTACATATTTCTACAAATATACTATCTACATGCCTCTACTACATAAAATCTCATTTAAGTTGCGAATTCGCATCCATACTTTCAAGCTCAAATATGAATTTTCGTTTTGTCTGACGCTTGCATACACCGAAACACATAAATTCAATTAGAAGTGATAAAAATTTAAATTGTGAAACTTAAAAGGGGATTTAATTAAGCCAAGAAGAAACAAAAACGGCGTGGAGAAAAGCAGAAGGAACATGTATAAAAAATATAATAACAACAACAACAAAATAATAACAACACTTTAATTGCATTCACTATGTGTTTGGTATAAGTGTATGTATGTATGAATGTATATGTTTACATAGATTCAGGCTATGTGCTCCACTCCACTCTACGTTTTGCTCCATTCACATCGTCTTCTATGCTGTTTCAGTTTCTCTTCTCTTATTATTTTTAACATATTGCACATATACACATACATACATACAGACATATACACCAAATATTCAGTGTGCATGTTTGTTTGTACATTTGCATATACAAATGCACATACGTCGATACATACATGTTGTTGATACAAAAGTATATAAATATATTTTTAATGGCGTATATATGTATGCTATATATAAATTTATACATATTTATGTATGCAAGTATATTCGTTTATTCTTTCTACTACTTTGCTCTACTCTATTCTCATTCTGAAATTTGTATTCACTCGCTGCTAAAGTCAACGTCACCACTGCCACAACTGCTACCACCTTCCGCCACTTATTTGTATGCATGTATGTATATGTTTTTATATGTATCGTACATATTTTGTAGCTCGTTGGTTCACTAGCCTGGTCGAATTGCTGCCACTGCCACTGTCACCGAAGCAGCAGCAGCAAAAGTTTAGTTCTGTTCTGCCTCCTTCGACGCTTCGGTGAATTTTCGTAATAGACGTCGATATCACGACGTCGCGCGTTAACGTTAAAGCTGCGTTCAAGCGCACTATAACGTTAACGTTGGCGCTGACTTTGCTGCTGACAGCAACATCGTCGTCATCTCAGCTGTCTTTGCCGCGTGGTTGTTTTGGATTTTTAGTTGCTCATGCTTTTTATCGTTGTTTTAGAGAGAAATAGCCGCAGTTGTGGCATCTAGCTACATGCCTAAATATGCAATTTAAATACTCTCTATACTTGTGCTTAATATGTAGTATATGTATATTTGAGTACATAAACATTTGTCTGTATATTCTTGTGTACATACTTTACGCCACCTTCGCTTAGAATTAAATATGAACACAAGTTTAGACTATAAGCTTACATATTTACATACATACATTTCTAACGATGTAAATACGTATGTTTTTTATACGCAGATACATTTGCCTGTATGTGTGTTTGTATGAATGTAAATATTGAATCAAAAGTAATGCCAGTGGTGAAAGCTTCAAGTTACTATATTTAAAGAACTTTTTTGCAATTAGTTTTATTATGAAAACGTATGTATTTAGTATGTATATAATTCCTATTATCAAATTTTATATAATGTCGATATTTGAGTATTAAAAGCATACAACACTGCGCTCAATGTATATTTTATTGCTATTTGTGGTAAGCTTGAGGAATTGTTTATATGTCAAGGATTTATAGGCAAGCGAGTGTATTAAAAAAAAATCGGTATTTTTATAATTTGATTTTACAGATTTTTCAGCAATCCTCACGACAGCTGGTTTTGTGATACCGGAATTTATCGGGATTTTATCTGACCAAGAGCTGTCCGTTTTCGGCAATCTAACCATATTTGAATTGGCAATTAGTAGATTAGAGACTTTTGCCCCATTTAATAATGGTTTACTTCTTCTATTTTCTGGCTCTCCATCCTCTCCATTTAATAATGGTTGACTTCTTCTATTTTTGGCTCTCATTAATTAAATGTGTGTATAATATCGGCTAACTACCTATACAACATAAAATATAAAACTAAATTTTGATATCGGAGTAATTTTTATAAACATTTGAACACGGTTTTATCACTAAATCAGATTACATATATGAAAAAGTTCTCTATAATGTGTAGTTTGTCGCTTGAGTCTTTTGTTTTTTTTTCTAAATTTATTAATTTAAAATTTGTCGTTAGCGCAAAATATGTATCGAATTAAATTATACTGACAAACAAGTCCCAATTCAGCAAAACCACCATTTTCCAATTATCCTGATTAAATATTCAAATATTTTGCATTTATTGAAGTTGAGAAGTACGCAAATAGACAACATAACGTTCAATATGGATACCAATTGACTTGATGTTTCTGTTGCATATTTTAATGCTATCGCACTATTATAAATCCAAAAATTAATAATTACAGTTAAAACTATACTGAGAGTTTCACGTCGTATATGTAGTGTAAACATGTTATCGAAAAATAACGGGAGTAACAACCGCAATTATTTTAATGCAAGCAGGATGAATGAATATCGGTATTAAATCACGACGTTTATTTGGGTTTAAAGTGGACGACAGGACTGGAACTAACGTCAGCATTGTAACAGGTATGTTTCTATTTAAACTACAAAATTTCTCTTTTAAATGTATATCCACTAAATAAAAATCGACTGAATATAAAAATAGCTACATTTTTATTAATATTGAATATTTCTTAATAGATATGAACATGTAAATATGTTCACATTAGTCTTTTAAGATAGCCCAACACTTTAATCATTTTGCTCTCAATTATTACTAGCGCGCTACATAAGCATGCTCCTTGTAATGATATGTATATAACAATATAAACATTGTTTTAAACATATGCATAATAATATACCATTTAATAATAAATAGACGTTTAATTAAATGCATTGTTTCATTGAATGCAATCTTAATTACCAGTAATTTGAAATCCAATTGTATTGTTTTATTATCCATTTTGTTGACGTTTCCTGCATTTGGAATAGTTATTTTTATGTTTTCTTTCACAATTCCGTTTGTTCCACTTCTCCCACTCACACACTTCACTGCACTCCTCTTTTGTAAATTTCTTTTTATCATACACTTTGTTCACGTTTCTTCTTTACACCATTTCTTTTTTATGATTTATATTGCTTTGTTGCTGTCAAACTAGATCCACTATTGGTCTCTTTCACACACATTATATTGATATTCCAATAGAAACAGAAAAAAAGTTAATTCTTCTGCTAACCCTCTTCACTTATCTTTGTTTTATACTTTTTTTTTAGTATTGCTCCTTCCACATCCACTAAAAATTTTCAGTATAATTTCCCACCGTTTGCTTTGAAATTAATAATTTTTCTGCACATTTCAATTATATATTAAACAACCGATCCAGAGATACGATTCAAAATTAATACGTGCCTGCGTATATTTAATCAATTCACTTATTTTTATTTCTGCGCGTTTTGCCACTGCCACTTCTGTGGCACACGCACTCATTCACACAACATTCGTCCATTCGCGCCGCATATACGTCGGCTACACAATACAAATAGAAGCAGCGGCGGCTTCTTCTCGTCTCGGGTCCCACTAGGTATATCAACGTTGATGACGGGCGCGACGTCCTCGCTGCAGCTTCGAGCGCAGCTGCGACTGTGACATCGACGACGGCAGCGCACAAAAATCAAACTTTTTAATCGTGGCTAGAAATTAACTCACTAACTGCACGCACTTATACCTCACAAATTTCCACTTTAATATTCATAAAATTATACATTTTTAATCCGTAAAAACACGTATTTTCACAATTTTTTCACAAATTTTCGCTCGTACGCGCTTCACAATTTCAATTTCTTGCGTTTTGCTACATCGTCTTCATCGTCGTCGTCGTTTCTCTTTCGTTCCGTAGTAAATTTGACAGTGGAAAATTGAAAATGGTGCGCAGAGCGCTATATGTGTGAGAATTGGTGAGGAATAGTGGTGGTGAATTTTGTTAGTGTATGTGTATATGTGTACATCGGTGTGAGAATTTGACGTGGTTGTGTTGGTGAGGTTTGGCGTTAAAAGACTGTGTGTGTAGGTATTTCGAAATTCTGAAAAGTTGGCAACATGGCATATGACGCAGGGATGCCACTAAAATTGATAATATTTGACAAATAAAGCAAATTTGTACAATAAAGCCATTTTTTCGTAATTATACGTATGTACCATTTCCTCACAAACTCAGTAGAATCATAAATTTAAATGAATAGCGTATATATCACTTTTACAAACGTCTATTATATGCAATGCAACCCTTCAAGCGTGATAAATGGCAAACATAATTTACTCAAGTTCTTGAGTTATATTAGCAAAGTGGTATGGTTTAAAATATACTCTATTAACAATGTATTATAATCGATGAGATTATACAAATAATAAAAAGGTTTGTTGAAAATAAGATAATCAAAATCAAAAACAAAAAAAAAATAGATCCCCCGATATCTTTAACCGATAACCGCTGACCATAGTGTTATTTTTCTTTAATTTATATTCTGCTCAATGAACTAAACAAATGCATTTACTGTAATAAAGGAAATCAATAGATAATACGTTGTCACACGCCTGTTCCAAGACAGTGGGGTCTCGGTAACCGGCATGCACCTGATTTTTATTAGACCGACGGCAAATTCAACGGCGTATCTCAAAAGTTTTGGGGAATGTTCTCTGTTCCCACCACGTGATCAACTGAAATATTCATTTTCGATTATGTTCCAGCAATTGAAATCTAGCTTTAAATGAAAATTAAGCACGTCATGTTATGTTAAAAAAAACAACAAATTTTTATTCTATTTTGTATTATCCTTGTCTTCTGACATTACGATTTCTTATTCCATTCCTTCGTGATCTTTTAGGATTACGATTTCTGATTCCATTGCGTCTTCTGTTGTTATTTCGGGAATTTCGTCCTCTAATTGGGCGTCGACGCCCATTTGAGGGTCTGCGACCGCGACCATTTTGACGGTTACCAGTTCTTCGTCCACGATTTGTTTTTGTACGTCTTATACGGCGGACGGCAGAAAATCGCATATTAGATATGCGTACCCTCTTTCGCTGACCATAGTCCGAAGAGAGAGGAGTATCATAGTAACTAGTAGGATAAGTTGAAGCATATGATGTAAGGTTAGAAAGTAACGGGTCTGTAAAGGATTGACTTCTCGAGTATTTAACGAAGTAAACGCCAACTACTAGAAGGCAAAGTAAAACTCGACAAAATCCCATTTTGATAATGACTACATTAATGCTATCGAGTTTTCGTCTTTATATAACAATCAAATTGTTTATCTTTTAGAAAGGTACGGTTTTTATTCTGATGAAACAGTTGCTTAAAAAAAACATTTACATACCAAATATTTGAGAAATATGCAAATATCGTGAAACAGACGCGGAAATATTCAAATATTGCGAATTTCTTAGGCAAATATTTGCAAAACAACTGCTCTTAGTAAAAAAGAAAAAACAAAAGTAAAATTATGTGCATAAAATAATATAATAAAAATATGTGAATAAAAGTTAATAGTCAAAGTCGTCGAAAGATTCCATCGATAAATGTTCTTCTTTATTGGGATGTTGGTCAAGATAATCTTCTGTTCCCATTTCTGCTAGTTTTTTCACTTGCCTCCAATTTGAAGTACACAATTCATTACGAGCATCAACCTGTTTGAATGATTCACTAGAGTTATGGAGCCATAATATAATTTTTTTTGTATTTATGTTACCAATTTAACAATTATATTGCTATCATTGAGAAGAGCGTATAATTTTTCGAATTGTTTTCGATTTTGCACAACTTTACCATGCTTATTACGCCAGTCATTGCGTTTCCAAGAATTCATCCAAAAGCCTACAGCATTTAGTAGGAACTCGGACTTAGTGTGCACACACAACTTGGCTATACCAACCCGTATAGCGATTTCAATAGCTTCAATAGCCGCTTCAATGTCACCAACATTTCGCGTCATGCGACCCGTTGCCGCTTCAGCAACATTGCTAAAAAGATTTAATATTCATAACTAATTTTACAATATTATAATTTAAACTTTACAGGGCATGATTTTTTCCAAAATATATACCATAACCCGCCATACAATTCCAACTACCCACATTTTCAGCATGCCCTCCAATGTACACATTAATATAATCGTCTTGGTTTGCATTAAAAACGTAATGATCGATTTTAATGACCTTTGTATTTTCCACACCTTCCTCCAATTCTCGTAGGACTCTTAACTTTAACAAAACCGTTATTAGCTACATATATAAATCGTAAACATGTATAAATAGAAGTTCCTTACTAAATCCTTATCGGCATCATTATCATTAATCAACAAACTTGTTGATAATGGTTCTTTTACAGTTTTTGATACTTCAGGCTTTTCCTGCTTAACAGCCCTTGCTAAAGTAGTTTGCAGACCATTAAGCTGTTGAAGGACATTTCCAGAATACTCATTTTCGAGATCATTGCGGATAATATTTGCTTGATGTTTTATGAGAAAATCGGTTGCTTTGCAGAGCGTGGGAAATTTTTTGAAAACTGCACCACTAAATTTTTTCACTTGCTGCTCACACTCTGACCAGGTGGTGTACACTCCCTCCTTTCGTCCTTTAGCAACAGCGTAATAAGGCATTGCAATTAAATTCTTTTAAATTACGCGCCAAGTTTACTTAATATTTTGATCGAAAATGAAACTTTGACAATTTTCGTGGTGAATATGAGCGCCAAAATTACACCCCATTTCAAGCTAAAATGCTGTGTAATCAAATAAGTGTTCCCGAAAAAACAAATTTAAAAGAATCTCGGTGTACGACACAAGGAAAAAATGGAAACGGAAAATATAAAAAAAATCATACGTTACAAATAAATTATAATAAAAAGTAAATTTATGAATTTGTAAAACATTATTTATTTATTTACAACTTTTAACATTCATATGGGGAATAGTACATATAATAACAACCCTGTATCCAAAGTATCTACAGACAGCTGATGACGATTCAAAAATCAGCTTAAAAAAATCAAAACAATTGCTGAGAGTAATGAAGTTTTTTAATTATTAGATGCAATTTTTAGCTAAAACTTTTCAAAATTCAAGTAAAGGCTTATTTATGTCTTTTTACGCTGTGGCCCGTGGTCACAATATAGGCATATATGATAGCTGGTAATATTTAAAATATTCCTTTAAGAAAAAAATATGGAAATGCTTGAATTAATATTTCAGGGGTAAGTGTGAGGAACAGGTAAAAGGATTTAAAGGTGCCAAATACAAGAAATTCAAGACGAGATCTGAAGCCGAATCTTTTGTTCAAAATTTAGCCGGGTTTTCTGCCACAAATAATAGTGCTCCAAAGCCGGAAGACTTTTGGCCCGAGGATGAGGCCTTTGAATTAAATTCGCTAGAAGATTCAGAGCTTGTAAGTTTTTAAATACCTATTGAAGTGATAATTTTATAATTCTCCATTTAGCTTGCTGCTGTAAATGCTGCAGAAAAAAACATCAAAAGAAAAGTAAATGCGCCTGATGATAATAGCTGTAAGAAGAAAAAATATCCCGCACATGTTTCGAACTTTTGGAAACCAGTGGGTAAAATAACATTTAAAGGACATTCCTTTGAAGTTGATTCAGAGGGGTACATTATTGTCTACACTGATGGTTCTTGTATAAATAATGGCCGTTCTGATGCTTGCGCAGGTTTTGGTGTATATTTCGGAGAAAATCATCCATTGTAAATATTATAGTCGTTTGTTTTTCATCGCATTTTTTATATATTTTATAATAATGTTTAAATTTTTTAGAAATGCCTCGCAGCCTGTCACCGGTCGTGTTACCAACAACGTAGGCGAAATACAAGCAGCCATTCATGCTATTAATACAGCAAAATCATTTGGGATCGAAAAGCTTTGTGTTAGTACAGATTCTCAGTTCCTAATAAACTCCATTACAATTTGGATCAAAGCCTGGAAAGAAAGAGAATGGCGTTTGAAAAATGGAGAACCCGTAAAAAATGTTATAGATTTTAAGAAAATAGATAAATTGCTGGCGGACAAAAGTATTGAGGTGAAATGGGTGAGGAAATGCTAAATAATAAGTGTATATGTATGTAAGTAAACAATGTTTGTATATTGTTTTATCAGAACTATGTAAAAGGACATCATTCTATTATTGGAAATGAAATGGCGGACAAATTGGCAAGGGAAGGATCTGACATGTATAGACGTATGAGTAATCTAGATTAATAGTTTTTTTTATAAATTGTATTGAGGTAAATAAAAATTAAGGGAAATGCAGAGAAAACATATTAGGTAACAGACTTTGTTATTATATAGAAAATAGCGAATTTTAAATTATATGAAATTTAAATAAATACATTTTAATGTGTTTTCAATTAACACAGAAATTAAAAAAAATTTCCTTAATAGCTGTTTTATTAATTTTAACAGGATTGAATATAACATTCTATCGAAGCGTTTCAAAAATAATCGATAACTTTTGACTAACGCTGTCATAATAGGTCCAGCTGATCAGCTCTAATTTTAAGTTTGTTTTTGCCGGTATGCGAATATTGTGGTGTTTTTTGATTTTTTATTTATAAATAAATATATTTAATATAAAGTTATGATTCCTACTGCAATATACACGTTCGCATTACTGTGTCTGTTGCCTAAAGGTCACAGGTGCAGTCAAGCACCTGCCAAACCTATTGTGGGTTTGCAGTTAAGCGATTCTGGAATGCACCGGTAACATGTATAAATGTCCTCCATATTTGACTATTTGTTAATAATTTACGTTTACAGCGATCTCATATACAATGTTCAGTTTACTAATGCCTTAACTGACAAAAGCTGTGACTACATCTTGGAGCAGCTGCTCCCTGCAGGTGTCTATATTAGTGTTGATCAATTAGACGACCTGAAACGGCTACAGAAAGTAAATACTAAATTGAAATAAAGCCTAATATTTTGTATTATTTTACATGTTAAATGTAAATGTTTTCTAGTTAAATGGTATATTTCCGGAATTCGTTGATGTTGAATCGCCAACAGAGAAATCGAAATCCTTTACAATTATGTTAAATGGTGTGCCACAAGCAAAGGACGTCATTAAGTTGCCTATACATTATCGCTACCACGCTCCAAGTAAAAATCACAAGTACGAAAATGCAAGTATATTTATATTTTTCTTATCTTAAAAGTAGTACTGTTTTTAGTAAATTCGCGACTGTTGAGATACCCATACCGAAATTGTATATAAAATGCAAAACACTTGAAGACAACTCTATTGAAGAATTATTGGAGACAGCATCTAAATATAATTATTGCCTAAATGAACGTAGCATAAGTTTTGTAACCAAACCTTACGAAAATAATAGTAACTCATCACCGAAATCGAATCATGATTTATACGAAAATTGCGACTGGTATTTAGTTGATGTACATTTCCAACTTAAGACGGATTTACGAGCCGACATACCGATAGGAAACGAAAAGGCTTTCCCTCCTATTTTATATGCTACAATCATAATAAGTTGGATTATATCCTTATATACAGTGTTTCGCACACATTCTATACCTCGACGCATTAACTATAAATTAGAAGAACAACGAATATTGCAAAATAAAATGAAGTAACAACACTGTATAAAATGTAATTAGCTATTTAAGTATTATCGCATTTTGCATTTCAGTACATCAAGCTGAGAATATTCCAAAGCTTTTTAAGTAATACATTCATATGTATTCCAAAATATATTTATCTAGGAATGAAAGATAAATATCAGCAGTAAAAAATACATCATTATACATTAACTTGCAATAATATTTATTAAATACAAGTTAAATATATATATGTAGATATTAATTATAATCAATCCGATCTATTGAAGTGTTGACCATTTAAAAACGTCGTATTAGGCCTCGATCACGCAATAGCGGCTGAGCGGTGAGTGTGGGCGCTGTTTCTGAGCGTGCAGTCCGTTTAATGTTTTTAAGTGAAAATGGTTATTATATTTAAAAAACAAATATTTTTCTGTTCATCCTAGAATCGAGAAAGATCACATCATGGTGAATTTAAACATTTAATAAATTTTATATCTAATATACGCAATTTTCCAAACAGTTTTTGGCAATACTGTCTTATGTCTGTTAAAACCTTTGATTTGTTGTTACAAAAACTGAAAACTAGATTGACAAAAAAAAAAAAGAAAAGCAATTTCTGCAAAACAAATACTAGTTTTAACCTTGAGTGAGATTTATTTTTTTAGTTTATTTTCTTTTAACTTAAGTTTGTTTAGTAATAAATTTTGGATTTCTCCTCGAATTTCCAATTTTTCAATCTGGTCAAATTTTTCCATAACTGGCAGTAAACTTTTGAAAAAATACAGGTCGTCACTGTTTTCTTGCAATTCCGTCTCCTTTTTAGGAATTTCTATCTCTTCACTTTCTAACTTAACAAATTCTATATCGTTACTAATTGGTGTGTCCTTCTTTCTTCTTTTGTTTGGAATCAATTTAATTTCGATGGGATCTGCTGCCATAGTGTCTTTGATGAAACTCATCATCTCAAAATATGGCCAACTTATTTTCATTGGTTTGGAACCAGTTAGAATTTTCTGCAAAATTTTGCGGTAACTATCCTTCAAATTTTTCCACTTTGTTTTTGCTGTCTCTCCTAAAAATATATAATCGAAAGAACAACAACTATCAAAATAATTATAATAAATAATGTTGTTCACATTTTCTGTGGGTTTATACTTTTATGTTTTAATGAAAATTTCTATAACCCGAAATTTGTTGGTGGATTATGGTGATTCGCGTTAGCGAAGTTCCACTGTATATAATTTAAATAAAAACTTACCTGCGCAACCACAAATTTTACCAACTTCACTCCATAACATATCGGTAATATTTTTATTTTTAAAATTTGGCAATCTATCCTGCCATAATAGCGGCCGACTTTGCACACATGAAATTAATAATTCTATATTTATTTTTGCCATCTTTATTGTTTGCCGCTCAGCCATTGACTAAAAATTAGAACAGGTTTCATTCCTGAACGACGCTGCTCTGCCGCTCAAAAATTTCGCTCACAGGCCGCTCAATAGCAAGTCATATGTTTTAATCGGCTGACGCTCACCGCTCAGGCGCTCATTGTGTGTTCGGTTCTTTACACTTCACTACAGTGCTAATTTCTTTAATTTTATTTAAAAAAAAACTTTAGCGTGATAAGCCTATGTTCAAACGAAGAAACTTTTATAGCTTATTATCGATAACTTGACTTTTGGTGTTGCTCATTCTCAACAACGAGAAACTCGAGTTTGGCAATTTTCTATAACTCCTTTAATATAATTTTCTTAATTTTGGTTCCGTTTACTTTTCTCCTTTACTTTGCTTACTTGAAAGCTGATTAAGGCAATAGTTATCTTCTGTTTCTTAAAAAATTGAAAACGTATCCAAAGTTGTTTAAACATTCTTCTTTTTCAGTTATAATTATATACATAGATACATAATGTATTTTTTATATATTATATATTTTCCTTAAATGCTATCAGTTCTTAATTAATATTAATTGATGTTTTAAAATTATCAAATCCCTGTTTACTCAGATTTACTTATAGTAGCCTCCGTATTTTGACCTATACTCTCAATTGTCTGCGATTTTTTGTTTGTGGACAAATTCGTTGGATCGTTCCAGGGTTGTATGGTCGCTTGCCCAAATATGATGAATAAAGCGTTGCACACCAAATAAACGCCAGCTGTTATATAGAAAACAATACGCCATTCGCTAGGTTCCTCCTGTGAGATGAAACACAATTAAAAATTTTATATGTACATACAAATTAGAGAAAGCTCCAAAAGTCATATTTATTCTAACCTCATTTTTTACGATAGCGCCAACAACTAACGGTGCAAACAATGACAACAAATTGCCAAAACCATTCGAAATGGACATCATTGGACCGGCGAAATTCGGTGAAAGATCCATGTGATTAACTAAATAACCACAAAAAGCGGACGCATTGAAGCCCACACCGATAGTGAGCAGCGTTATAGCCGCTACACTCTCTTCACTCGTCATATAGCTCATACCAATTAGGCAAGCCATGGGTATCCATTGACCAATGGTGTTGAAGAGCTTTCGCGCTACTGTGGTGCTCAATACATTCCTATTGATAAGCATATCCGAAATGGGGCTAACGATCAGACATAACAGCCACATTACAAAGTACGGCAAAGCCGATAATAACGCATTCGAAGCGACATTTAACTTGAGTACCGAATCCATATAGGTGGGTATTTCGGTGAGGAGTGTGTAAAAGCCCCAAGTGAAACCCGTTTGAGCAGCGATGAGGCCATAAAATGGTGCTGATGTGAATAATGACTTCCACGGTACCGGCATGGACTAAAATAATAAAAGAGAATACATAATAATTAATTTCGTGCATATATATTGCCAACGACATAGTATATATCTTAAGGTCAAGCAAGAATTCTTCAAATGTTAATGCTATTTAACTGTATTACATTTAAAGGGGTTAGGATCTATTTTTTTAATTTTCTGGAGTTCAGTAAAATAGGTCTCTGGCAATTCTGCATAATAGAGCTTTGTGGCCGATTTGCCCTTCCCCAAATAGTCAATGTAGATTACACCATGTAAACCTCTGAAAACGGCCATCACCTTTGCGACCAATAGGACCACCTTCGCCTTCTTCGGAGTAAATTCAACTAGTGAAGTTTCGCTGTTCCTCCCACTAAAAAAACGTTTCCGATCCTTAGTTTTCAAAATCGCCTCACAAGAAATCGTTTAAAAACTTAATTGAACTTATTAACTCACCGTACTCTCCAAACCGCTGCCAGTAAGGCGCTCAATATATTCACGCTCCTCTGAGGATATCACTTTAGAGTTCTTTGGCGAATCCGCACCAAAAACTAAAAACACAATCGACCAAGCCAACGCCACAGCACCGGAAATATAAAAAATACCCGGCCAACCCATGCAGGAGTCGAAAATGAAACCACTCGTGGCCAAAATAATCACCGTGCCCAATTGTGCACCCGAATACACCGATGTCGCCAAAAAGCTACGCTCCGTACGTGGCGCCCATTTTGCTAGCAACGTGTGTACCGATGGATAGAGTACACCTTGTGTTAGTCCAATTAATACACGTAGAAAGCATACTACTTGCCAACTGCCGCTGGATGCAGCCCAAGGATGCAACATTGTTATGATCGAAGCCAGCACTGTGGCAATGCCGAGCACCAGTTTGCCACCGAAACGTTTGGCGAGCAGACCCGCTGGTACTTGCGCCACCACATAACCCCAAAAGAAGCTGCTCAGTATTAACGATTTGGTCGAGGGATCCCAGTCATAGTATTCATCGCCTTCACTTCTGGGTTTCGTCATTGGCACAATGGCGGCGGAAATATTGACACGTAGAAAGTAGCCGAACGCCATGCCAAAGAACATCAGCAACGACTGCACATGACGGACGCCGAACGCATTCGCTGTAAACAAAAAGTATTTTGTTTTTAGTTTAATGAGTTCAATTTAAGAGATCTCTTAAAATATGTGTGTGCTAACAATCTTTCTTTCGTCGTAGTTGTATTTTTCCCTTGAAGCGTACAAAACCATTTTTAAGTAACAACGGAGTGCGCTCCGTGGCGAGAATATAAACCATTGTCCTAGCAGAAATGTTTGCGTTCCAATACTTGATTTCAATTACACACGTTGTTTACTCCTAGATCGGTTGTTTGTTGGTTGTGCAAAATCACAACAATTTCTAGCAAATAATGATCTCAGCGCAACTGGTTCCTGCTGTCGTCTGACGCCGTTCAATTTCATTTTCAGTTTTTATTGATGACACAAGGTCCTCACATTTAATTTTATAGAATTAATCGTACATATATTGGCGATAATGTGTGCGTTAATTAATATTTTTATGTGCTAAATAGTTTGTTTTCAATTTCATGGAATTGAAAATACTAAAGATTACAATACGCACTGCTCCTACAAACGTACAAGCCTACAATTGTTTCAACTTAAGTGAGCCACCATATGAGTAATACTTGGAACTAATAAGCAAATGATGAAAAATATATAAGAATGTTTAGTATTTGAGCTTTTCCAACTTATTCTTACTTCTTCACCTTACGACCGTTATCCACGTTCGCTGCAAGTTCATGTTTCAAAGACCATTTCACTCGTCCATTCTATGACCAAATTAGGCTGCAGTATTTCAAAAAACATGGCATACATGTCAAAGTAGACGTTCTCAAGAATGATAGAGAGAATCATGAACCATATTGCGATCATAAACATAACCAAAATCTTTCATCACGAAGTAGCATATCTTTCGGGCACCTCTATTCGAAAAAATTAACGTCTTTCTTGACGGCTACACGGATCTGAGTTACAACTTAAGTTGTCTTGACTGTAAAGCATGTGACGAACTTTTAGGAATTTCCTCATGGTATGAGTCCACTTTTTCCTATACGATATGTGTTCGAAAAATAACGGGAATTTTGATTTGTCTGCATTTACATATGTTGTCGTCTTTAAAATAGTTTCCATTAGATATCATGTACTTAATCCAGCGCTGTTTCCAATCGTCGAAACACTTATCAAACTCGATTTTTGGTATAGCCTTTGGCACTTTCAGCGACAGCGATTTCTCGTATGTTTGTGAAACGAGGGCCAAAAGTCGCACGAAGACATATCAGGTGAATATGGAGGCTGGGGCAATGTTACAGTAGCGTTTTTGGCCAAGAATTCACGAACACGCAACGAAGTGTGAGCTTTTACGAAAAACGCGTCCAACCTTAGAGTTGTAAATAAACATAGTAAAAAACAAGTAAGGAGGGGCTAAGTTCGGGTGTAACCGAACATTTTATACTCTCGCAATTTATTTATTTAACTTTATTTATATTATATAATACACAATTTGACCCACGTATTCATCATATATATTGTATAAAGTCCATTGAAAGTTGGAAACCATAATATTAGGTTAGAAGCACCGAGGCCCTCGTGTTCGATATATGGGGCCTTGACAACCTATGGTCCGATTTCGGTGATTTTTAGAATGGGGCTGCCACACTATAAACGTAGTATTTGTGCAAAGTTCTGCACCGATATCTTCACTAGTGCTTACTTTATATATTGTAAAGTACACGATTCGGATCGACTTCATAGTTCTGGTATATGGGAAGTAGGCGTGGTTGTGATCCGATTTGGACTATTTTTACAACATATAATTGGGATGTAAGGAAACTATTACAAACCAAGTTTCATTGAAATCGGTCGAGTAGTTCCTGAGATATGGTTTTTGACCCATAAGTGGGAGACGCCACGCCCATTTTCCATTTTGTAAAAAAATCTGAGTGCAGCTTTCATCTGCCATTCCTTATGTGAAATTTAGTGTTTCTGACGTTTTTCGTTAGTGAGTTAACGTACTTTTAGTAATTTTCAACCTAACCTTTGTATGGGAGGTGGGCGTGGTTATTATCCAATTTCTTTCATTTTTGGACGGTATTAGGAAGTGGCTAAAAAAAACGACTGCAGAAAGTTTGGTTTATATAGCTCTATTGGTTTGCGAGATATGTATAAAAAACTTAGTAGGGGGCGGGGCCACGCCCACTTCCCCAATAAAATTACATCCACATATGCCCCTTCATAGTGCGATCCTTCATACCAAATTTTATATATATATTTTCCATAGCTTTATTTATGGCTTAGTTATGGCACTTTATGTGTTTTCGGTTTTCGCCATTTTGTGGGCTCATATCGAAAGCAACCTATGGTGCCAAGAAATAAGTATGCCAAGTTTCATCAAGATGTCTTAATTTTTACTCAAGTTACAGCTTGCACAGACGGACGGACGGACGGACAGACATTCGGATTTGAACTCCACTCTTCACCCTGATCACTTTGGTATATATAACCCTATATATCTAACTCGTTTAGTTTTGGGTGTTACAAACAACCGTTATGTGAACAAAACTATAATACTCTCTTTAGCAACATTTGTTGCGAGAGTATAAAAATAAGCTCTAAACCCGTGAAATTTTAAATTTTTACCCGTAGTATCATCATAGAAAAATATTTGTCTAACGGTTTTTCAATTTTCTTTGAAATGAAATATTTCTCATACAGTAAATACTTCTGGCATACTGTGGTAGAATATGTATTCGCCCGTAACAGCTTCTTTGAGTCATCGATTGAGTCCACCGCCTTTGGTGTTCATTTAGTTTTGGCCTCACTGATTGCTCAGACAATAGCTCACAAACTAACTCCGTTGTGATCTAATATACAAGTGTCTTTCGAAAGTTGGGCCTAACTACAAAACATATGAGTACAATTTTAATAACATTCTATCGCTTCGTTCATAACTAATATACGAAATTTTCTACTATATATAAAAACCTATTGTGGTTCGCCGCCACTCGAAATTATTAAAAAGTTATATTTTTCTAATCTCAAACCCTTGTAACCTCAAGCTTTAAGTTAACAGCTAAACTCCACCACTTCAAAATGGATCAGCGCAGTTTTCACTCGCTGTCTATAACTATATAAATATATAATATATATCGTGTTTATATACACGTATTCTGGGCACACTGTGTGCCGGCGCAATAACAAAACCATAATTGTTAAATTATCGCTAATTGACGCATAGACTTACATACCTCAGTTCTGTATATGTTTGTATTGTAACTATATCTCTGCACGCTTATACTATTTACTAGTGCAATATTTTATTGCTGAGATTGTAGATTACCGGAGTAATATGCCCTTAATTATGTCTCAATTGATAACAGTGATTATTACATACGTGTGTATGTGCTGCGAAACTGCAATAATTCTTTTTTTTTTTATAAAATTACTATCAAGGTCAATGACATTGGCGCATCATCAGCACTCATCTGTGACTTGTGCGAGTTTTATAACTTTACTCATCGCAGATTTCCTCATTTCTATATTGCGGTAATAAATGGGGTCTGCGTGTGTGTGTGTGGGCGTGCACGTGTCACTGCTCATCAAAGTGTAATTTATTTATATTGAAGAGTTAAGGTTATTCTTTAAGGCTTTAATAGCAAAATGCTCGATTTTTCTTATCTGCTGAAAATGGTCTAATATCTATTGAGATATATATAAACTATTTGGGTCTCACTTTTTAAATTTAAACCACAAATGATCTACCTCAATTTGATAGTTGTCTTGGTTTTCAATGATGTTATCGTTTTCATGAATGCGTATAGAAATCTTTTAGAGGGTCTCATGAGAGTTTAATAGTTAAACCTAAAACTAATCGAGTTAGATATGGGGTTATCTATGAATAATAAAATGACTAATTGATTTTCATATCTCTGACTGTCTGCTCCCCATTCCTTCAGCTGTCCATTGAAGCTAAAACTTAGGTAAATCATTCCTGTTATTCTAAGGTTTAACAACCAGTTAAGTGGTATTATGTTGATAGCCAAGAAATGATTGTATTTCGTCATTCATTTGACTTCATATCATTTACAGCGATCAATGCGTGCAATATCTTAACAATTCTCACATGCTGTTACATATAAAAATTCAACAGCGGTCTTACATGTCGTATGAGTAACCGTTGTTTCGTGATCACTTCGTTAAAAGCTCGGTTCCTAGCACGCTCAACGCCGGAAGCCAAAATTGAAAAAATACAAAATGAACAATAAATTTAATTATTTGGCAATTACCTACACCAGTGACTGATGAACAGTGTCAAAACAACGTAAACAATATAACTGCATTTTTAAATTTTATTATCGCAATCGATAAGATTTGAAATGTTTTCGTAAGAATACTCAAAAACAAAAAAAAAAAAACAAAAAGTTAATCGGTCATGTTTTTTTCCTTAATTAAGTTTAAAAGTGTGTTACTAGGTATTTTTGGTGGTGGTGCTGCTCAAGTGGTTTATAAAGGACACTATCTTGATCGCCAAGCCTCTTATAATAGATGCTTAATTAAAAATTATAAAAATAATCTTAAACAAAAAATCGGAATAAAAAGTAATTTTTTTTTTTCAAATATTGCCGTCAGTATTTTATACCCGAGACACACATGTAGTAACAATACCATGATAAAAGTATTATGGTATTGTGTTTACTATGTACATTGACACACATCGATTTGTAGTAAACCCAAATACTAGTATTTGTTTCATAGACATTCGATATTTCAAAAAATCAGGGACCGTAACTCTTATGACTTTTATCAAAAAAATCAAAAAATAAAAGTTATTTTTGATTTTCAATTCAATTCAATTCAATTCAATTCAAATTTTTTTATTTATTTATTTATGCCGTATGTATTACAATATGCTGCATGATTCCAATTTTTATATATGAACTAGCAGACCCGGCCACACGTTTTTGTGGCTAAGGTATACATTAAATTAGTAAATCTTTCAATGCAGAGAAAAAATTCTTACGCATAAAGACGAAAACGTTATAGCCGATAAATTTTAAAATGATTGATAGACATTATTGTAGATCTGTGTTAAGCGAAAATCATCATAATTTGTAAAACTTCGATTTTTTTAATCGTATATTGGAGAAAGTAACAAATGACCAAATTTAATAGTTGGCTTTATCTTGGCTTTGGTGACGATATTGATTACCTTCTTCACAGCCAGTCTTGATCTTTTGCAAAGTTTGATGTTGATTTATGTTACGCAGAATGATGAAAACTCACACTACTTTTAATTGCAAGTGAGTGGGGATAGTCCGGCAATTTTAAATAGTCTGTGGGATAATTTAATATGTCATCCTGGTTTGTAGCTGTGTCAACTCTCCCTTAACGTAATTCTAACTTGTCGCATTATGGTCAAAGAGATCCTTGTTTTTTTACCACCAATATAGGTCATTCAATCAGCCATTTATGTTTATTATATTGTGGTTTCATGTCAGGAAAAACACGATAAATAAGCTCCTCTTTCGAGGCCATGAAGTGACCCGTTAAAAATGTTATTAATCCATCGAGGTGCCAACTGCGTCGCTACCATTTTGAACTATTTCTACAATCGCAGTATGATATTGTTGGAAAAACACTCGTATGTTATTTGTTAATTGGCGATTCTTTATGTGTCGCCACAAATTAGATGATTTTAGGAATGTGATTAGTTCGTCAGCAACAGTTGATCCAGGAATAGTCTGACGAAAATCATGGCTTCACCTATTTCTACAATCGCAGTATGATATTGTTGGAAAAACACTCGTATGTTATTTGTTAATTGGCGATTCTTTATGTGTCGCCACAAATTAGATGATTTTAGGAATGTGATTAGTTCGTCAGCAACAGTTGATCCAGGAATAGTCTGACGAAAATCATGGCTTCACCAAAAATATTTTCGTTATCGCGTAAATCTTTTAAAGTCCTGTGCAGTACATCCAGCGACTTGAATATCTGGAAAATCTTCTTTACAGCTCTTTTTTTGGCGATTTTGCAGACTGGTGTTTCGTTGATTTGCCTACTAACAGGTGTCAAGATGCCCCTATTCCCATTATAACTGGGCGTTGAAAATGAGTGAAATCGGTTCAGGAATTACCTCAACCCTCATGTACTATATATGCTGATTTTCGTTATTCTATTGGACTTTATTTCAAATTGTGTGTAAGAAAATTACATCAATAAATTGCGAGAGTATAAAATGTTCGGTTGCCTTTGCCTACTTTTTACAAATTGTGTTGGGCTATCGACACAGCCTTATACAATTGAACAATGATAAAAATATTTTAACTAAGCAACAATGACAACTTTCAAAATATTATTATTTTTTGTTTTGTATTTTTTTATAATTTTGTTGTCAATTCAAATAAAATCATCTTTTTTGTTATCTTCCCCACAATTTTTCGATATATACTTACTTTCTAATCCTTCCCTGGCCTTCCATAAATATTTCAAAACTAAAATTAGCCAGATCGGTTTGGCCCTTCTCGACTTTTTTCGAGACTTACGACACAAATGTTTGTATGGGTGATTAGAAAATTGTGGATTTAAGTCTTTTTCAGTCAATTTTTCTAATTTTTCTCTCCGTAAGAACCATCCCGGTACCTCTAAAAACATTCTAAACAAAGAATTTGCGAAATCGGTTCAGCGGTTCTCGAGTTATGCGCTTAGCAACACATTTTGCGATTCATTTTTATATTATAGAAGATATATGCGTTCTATCCATTATCAAGTTCAGGGGCATAACATTTTGTTGTTATTATAAGCGTACACCTTAGTTTTACTTTAAAGCTTAACAGAGATTAAGAAACATATTATGTCACAAATTTTGAATTGATTTTTATTATTGATTTAAAAATATAAAAATCAAAAATAATTCTTATTTTTTGATCTAAAAAAAATAAAAATCAAAAATAACTTTTATTTTTACGATGTTCCTTTATGTATGATTTTTTTAATTAAAAATTGTAAAATAACTCTTATTTCCGGTCCCTGCAAAAAATTGTAAACAATAAACAATCACATTTATGAAATGGAGAAATTAAGATTTATTATTGCAAAATAATACAAAAACACGTATTTTCTCCACAAAACACAGAAGTCGATAAATTATATCTCCGAATCGAATTATATCTCCGAAACGAAAGAGGTGCAATGCCTTGGCGTTTTTGAAAAAAATTCTTATTTTCCTTTATTGTTATTTATTTTTGAAAAGTCATTTTGACAAAATATTTTGAAAAGCTTTTGTATATGAGCTCTCTCCTAGGTTTCAAAACTATTTTCAGCTGTGTTTAGTGAAGCACTTTTCCACAAAAAAAATGCTGATATTGTTACCAGCAAAATACTATATTGCTCACGTGGTGAAGTGCTGGTATTTGGTGACACACATCTGGTATTCGTACGAACAATAGTATTGTTACGACATGTGTGTCTCGGCTATTATAGAATTTTGATGTGAAAGCAGTCAGCAAATTAACTGTAATTGTACTCACAGTCGCCTATTTAAAGGTAATAAGTAGGTAATGGTAGCACACGCGTGCATATTTACTTGTGATCGAAATTTATTTGTTGTATTTGATAAGATTCTCAGTTTGACTAACATATCTAGTAGATATCTACTATCATTTACATAAAGACTTTTAATTAAACAACTTAAACAACTTCAAACACGTTTGTATATATAATTAATTTGTATACTTATTGAATAAGTACTTATGTGTAATTGATTTAAAATATTTCAAACGGAATAAATTCGCATTTTTATTATTGACAAACTCTCTAAACTTGTCAGAGTATCTGCATGTCACGCTTCTGTCTACTTCTCTATCTAATTAAAATATTCAAATTGTACTCGTGTTGCACTTAAAATTATTTATTTAACGTCTGCGTTTTTTTTGTTAGAAAAATTATATATTAAACAAATATACTTTAGATTTTTATTCAAAGGCAAATTAATGCGTAATTTTGCTATCTTTATATTCAAAAGGATCGGTCGGTATACTGATAGTGGTTTTGAAAAAATATTTTAATAGTATTTTAATGGTTTTCTTCTATAGAACAATCGTTCTCAACTTGACTAAAAATTGAGATATCTTAACGAAACTTGGAACACGTATTCCTTGGCACCCTGAGGAGGTTGCTTTCGAAAATGGGCAAAATCGAACTATTGCCACGCCCACAAAATGGCGAAAACCAAAGACCTATAAAGTGTTATAACAAAGCCATAAATAAAGTTATAAAAGTAAAACTTGGAATAAAGGATCGCACTAGGAAGGGGCATATTTGGATGTATTTTTTTTGGGGAAGTGGGCGTGGCCCCGCTCCCAAATCGGTTATTTGTATATATCTCGCAAACCAATAAGTCGGTTCTCCTACATACCCCACCACACACCATGAAAATAGTTGAAATCGGATAATAACCACGCCCACCTCCCAAACAAAGGTTAGGTTAAAAATTACTAAAAGTGGGTTAACTCACTAACGAAAAACGTCAGAAACACGAAATTTCCCAGAAATAATAGCAGAAGGAAGCTGCACTGAGATTTTTTACAAAATGGAAGATGGGCGTGGCATCGCCTACTTATGGGTCAAAAACCATATCTCAGGAATTACTCGACAGATTTCAATGAAATTCGGTTTATAATATTTTCTTGACATCGGTTCACAACTACGACAACTACGACAACTTCCCATATAACACATTTTTGAAGGATCCAATGAAGATAGCGAAATAAAAATTTACACAAATACTGTGTAATGATCCGTGGCATCACTTGTGAAAAAATTGTCGAAATCGGACTATAACTTTTCTATGCCCCGGATATCGCAAATGAAGAACTCATTTCCCCCATGGTAACTTTTCACCGAAAATTTCGGTAAATCTCTCAGGTATCTTAATTTAATTCAGAGGAAATATTTTTCTTCTAATAGTGTGTCTCTGTACCAGAAAAGGTTAAAATCGGGTCATAACTTCCCTTATATGAATATATGAGAATACCTAATTAGAGGATTTTCAAAAATACGATGAGCTTAATAGCTTATAAATCGGTTAATATGTGATATATATATTAATGCCGAATATATGGGTCAAATTGTGTGTTTACTTAATAAAAATATAGCAATAAATTGCGAGAGTATAAAATGTTCGGTTGCACCCGAACTTAGCCTTTCCTTACTTGTTTTTATTTAAGTTCGGTAGACTTCGTTTATAGAAATTAACTCCACAAAAAAATTTTCAAAAAAAATTCGAGTAATAATTTCACTCATTTTAATTCATTGTCTTATCGATCTGCTCTAAGATCCAAAGTTTTTTTTCGTGGAGATAAACTCGCTATCTCCAGTAAGCTGTCGCTATTGATTGGAAGTACTATTAGGACTTCGTAGATATTTGCAGACGTCAGCAAAACTTTATAGCAACAACTGGGAGAGAGTACAAAGTTCAACTAGTATTTTATACTCTTACAAATTACATGGATCAAGATCGGGATATCAGTTGTTGACATTTTTTTTTTGTGAGAATAAAAGGACGAAATTTAATTTATTGGGTCTGTGGTCTTTTTTTGGTGTATGCGAGCTAGCGCGGGTTCTTAACTGATTTAATCCAATTTAGTAACATCATTATTGTCAGAAAATCAAATTCCCTAAGATATGTCGCAGATTGAGCTATGGAGTCTAGAAATGATAAGTTTATGTAATGATTGACCATTTTTAGATGAATAGTTTCAAGTTGGTTTTGCAATTGCTGAGATATGAAATTCCATTAAAAGGGTGAGGTTCCACGGTTATTGCTAATTTTTTAATCGATTCAAGTTTTGACGTTAATGGTTAACAAGTTTGTTACAATTTATATGACAGTATCATCTGTATCTATATTTTATGATTTGTTGTCTGTCCATTGAATATTATTGTTAAATATTTAAAAAAAAATTTAATACAGTTCAGTGACTAATAAAAATCAAATTTTTATTAGAAAAAGTGAAAAAAACGCGTTTATCCAGTTAGAGAATTTTAATGGCTAGCACGCATTTCTCTAATGAACCCTTGTCAAACTCGACGTGTATTTGTAATCTGCTTTATTGTCATAAACACTCGTAATTGCACATTTATAACTCGTATTTTTTATAATTTTTTTTTGATTATATCTAAGTAACTTGTGTAAGCAAAATTCTTACGTTTTTCATTCTCAGCCAGGGATTCTTGTACAGTCATGGATTTTTTAAAGCCCATTATTGTTGTTTTAGTTGTTTTTTTTTGTATATGCGTAATGTAGACACTGTCTGTATTTACCGCTATATAATATTTTATTATTTATTTGTGTTTTATCACTGTGTCTTTAAATGATTCAATCTCACGCTAAAACAAATTACGACGCGTTTAATGTAGAAATCACAGTTATTCACCCGCACTTTATACTGTGTATATTAAATTTCGGGAGCAAATTTCACATGCACCACATCTTTGGAGGGCGCCACTGAGCGACTAAAACCCTAACCGTGCACTTGACTTAATTTATAACGATAACAGGTTTGTAGGTAGATCGGTGCATACTCGTACTTGTACACTTGTATTTAGTACTTATACGAGTATGTTTATCTTAAGCATATCAAAACTAGCTGATTACGTTACAATGTTGTCAGATTTATGAGGGTGTTTGTTGCAATCATTAGCAATCTAGTTAGCGTTGACTCGCATAAAACGGAAGTGCATACTTCTAACTTTAGTTGGATAGCCAAAGCTAAATAGAGCCCTGCCTTTTGATCAATTTTAGTATAAATTTTTTCTTATCAGACATGTAGTAGGACGTTGGACATGACGGAAAGAAAGGTGTATTCTGCTTAGGAGCTGTTAAATGAAGGTAATGTAGCATACCCTGAGTTGTTTATAATGATAAAGATACTAGAACTGCAGCGGTGAATCAAATAGCAAGTTTTTGTTCATTGTTTTCTTCGTTAGCAAGCCATTGCCAGTTCTCAAGGTCGTCCAATGAATAGTACTACTCACCATTGCTTGAATTTAGTTCAAAAGCATTCACATTAATTCCTCATCGTATATAAGTCATTGTGTCCTTTATATAGCTAAAGGGTTTCTTGAAGTGATGAAAATTCCAGATGATAAACTAAAGACTGTATAAACAAATTATCAGAATAGCTTTGAGGTTTGAGAGTTATGAATGTTACAGCATATCTAGAAAATAAAACTTGATTGTCATTAGTACTTTACTACTTTATGAACTTAAAAATAATTTAATCAGAAAGTTGAAAGCAGCAGGTTGAGTTGACACTTACACCTTCCAATCTTAGCGCTATAATCCCGTAATCTAAGGTGATATTAAAGGGTTATATACAGTTAGAATTTAAAAAAAATTGATTTTTTTTATTTCATTTTCTTAATGTACATATATTTAAGAATACCCACAGAAAATTTCTTATCGTTCCGGTGAATATTTTCAATGTTACAAGCAAATTTGAAAAGGCGTTTCAGAGTGCTTGGAAGTACAAGGTCCGAGCGGCAACGCGTTTTTCTCAAAATGGTGTTTTCAAAGTCGGTGACCAACATTACTCGAAAACGGTTAGTCTCAAATTTAACACGACCTTCTTAAATATATTTTTTAGTAATTAATCGAAGATTTTTTCTCTCCGATAAATGTTATTTTTTTATAAACAATTTAAGGCCGAAATTTCGGTGAAGAATCGATTTTTTTTTTGAGAAACCGCCATTTTGTCAAAAAATTTTATATTGCTTATTCTTTCGATTAATTACTAGATTTAACATTATTTTAACGAAATCTGTTTGGTTTTTTAATTTCAAATGATCCAGTTCCGAGATATAGTGGTCACCGCAAAGCGTCTTTTTTGAGAGGAGCTTCTGGAGATCAGCTGTAGCTCTTTTTCAAATAAATATTTTTACTATTACTAAGCCTTAAAATGCAGTTAAAAGATACCATTATATGTGTATAAATTTTTGGATCAATAAATTAAAAAGTTTTCTTAGAAACAATTTTGGAAAATTCACTTTTTTTCGGCCGTCTAACTGTATATAAGTCCTTAATTTACTTTTAATCTAATACAATAAAAGCATCAATATATTGCTTAATTTGCCAGTAATACTTAATTTCCCTCTCTCTTACAATACTGTACTAACTCCGATTCGAAGATCCTAATTACACCTTAAATTAATATTCTGGGCATGAAAAGCTAAATGGTTTAAATTTAAACTTACTGGCGATTATACGTTAAAGGAATAGAACTCAAGTTTTTTCAGACTAACGGTCATGAGTTAACGTAATAGATATCGTATTTCTTCGGCGAGAACAATTTAATAACTCCTTGTGCTTACTTCCTACATTCACCTGAGAAATGAATCAACTTAGAAGTCATCAAAAATCAAAAGAAATAAAAATGCAGTAGACCTACCTGCCTTGACTACTCTTAAAATGCTCGATATGTGGTAAATCGGAAAAGACAGGCCACCATCGACACTGGAGAGGAAGGTACGACGTCTTCAGGTCATAATTTACGCGGCTTAAAAAATATCAACAGAACGTGACACAGGAATATCTCAAGTTCTGCTTGAATGAAAATTGCAAATTAATTGTCATTGATGTAATCCAACGAGAGGTCAAAGAGACGAGGTGTTTTCTATGGGGTCGGACCCGGTGTGAAGAGTAATAGTATTCCGTTTTTTATGACAGTTGGGTCTGCGTGCCCGGAAGATAATTTTACACGGAGAAGCAATGTAAGCACTGGGCACATCCAATTAATTTATTTAAATTTTTTGGAGATGATTTAAATATATTAAAGCTTTCTTTTTGTTTAATGTTTTTGTTTAATTACAACATTTAAAAAATTTAGTTGTAAAACAAAAAACAGAGATGTTATTCCTTTATTTTTAAAAATGGTATTACTGAATTCACTGATAAAGATTAACTTATACGATTCAATATTTAGATCTATAACAATTATATATTATTTTTTTAAAATTTTAAATAAATTACTTATAATTTAGTATTATATTTTTAATTTATTCATTTGCTACAAATGTACTATTTTTTATAGCCTCAGTGTTTTTCACTTAATGCAACTCTGTGTATAACAGCTGGCTATGCATTTTCTGCAATGCAAATTTTCACAGAAATTTTGGTAAAAACATAGAGCCCATTTATAAATATACATATATTACTTGTTGTGCGTTGTACATATTATTGTTTTTAATATCAAATATCATCATTATAAAATTTGAAAGCAGAAAATTTGATTGTGTTGTCACATAATGTCCCATAATTCGGACTGCACTGAAAATGAGCGTAATAAAATACCACGGATCATGACTTTCCGACCAAGCTACGAGGAATTCAAGAATTTCTCGAGTTATGTTGAATACATGGAAAGACGTGGTGCAAACTTAGCTGGACTAGCGAAAGTTATACCACCACCAGAATGGGTTCCACGGAAATCTGGTTATAATATAGATAATATAAATATGACCATACCAGCACCAATTTGCCAAGTAGTGTCAGGTAAACAAAGTGCAGCGATAAATTTTCTAATTTTGAACATTTCCTTTATATATTCGTTAATTTCACAGGCAAACAAGGAGAATATCAGCAAATCAATGTGCAGAAACGTTCCATGACTTTGCGACAATTTAAAGAAATGGCCGAGTCGGAACGTTATCAAACGCCACGACATTTTGACTACGACGATTTAGAACGTAAATATTGGAAGAATGTCACATATATAGCACCATTCTATGCGGCTGATGTCAAAGGTTCCCTGAGTGATCCTGATTTGCGTATTTGGAATATAAATTGTTTAGACACTATATTGAATTACGTGAACAAAGATTACGGTATTGAAATCGACGGTGTAAATACAGCTTATCTGTATTTTGGTATGTGGAAGAGCTCATTTGCCTGGCATACAGAAGATATGGATTTATATTCAATAAACTATCTACATTTTGGTGCACCAAAGACTTGGTATGCCATACCGCCCGCATATGGTAGAAGACTGGAAAAATTAGCGAATCGACTTTTCTATGAAAACTATCAAAACTGCAATGCGTTTCTGCGTCACAAAATGACACTGATAAGTCCACAAGTGCTGCGACAAAATAAAATACCTTTTAATAAAATCACACAAGAAGCTGGAGAAATTATGATAACATTTCCCTTCGGCTATCATGCTGGCTTCAATCATGGTTTTAATGGCGCAGAGTCAACGAATTTCGCATCGAAACGTTGGATTGAGTATGGCAAGCGTTCGAGCATTTGTAATTGCCGCAAAGATATGGTGAAAATATCAATGGAAACATTTGTGCAACGCTTCCAGCCAGAACGTTACGAAAACTGGCTAAAAGGTATCGACTATGGTTGTCACCCAGAAGAACCTGGGAAAATTTGCGCTGCTCCACCACCCACAATCAACAAATATTACTATACTAAGAGGTTGTATTTGCATTTTTTTTTCATATTTTTGTTTTGTAGACAAATGTAACCACTCTACTTTTTCCATATACAGAAGACAGTCTGAGTCAACGGAGTCGGTGGCATCACACAGCTCCACATCAAAACCTAAGGATTCCAAACAGAAACGTGGTTGTACAGCATTAGCTGTGCCAGAAGATGCCACCACCAATGCGTGTTTTGCCAAAGTGCCGAAAATCATTTTAACAAAAATAGATAGTGCTAGCAGTAAAAACTTGGACTTTAATGCTATGGCAGTAGTGCGCCTTAAAAAACTTTGGAATAACATACCATGCGAAAAGGAAGGTAAGAATCTGCTGACCAATGGCATAATAAAGAATACCAAAAGAATGCGTTTTCAAACGAAAACAATAAAACTGGATGATGAGGACTAGTCTCGCGTTATATTTTTAATTTATTTAATATTACTTTGATTTTTTTTTAATTTTCAATAACTTGTATAAAAATATGATTTACTATAACGTATGTATGCCATAAGACTGTTATCTCGTTAAGAGTAGTGAAAATGAAAGCAGTGCTAGACATTTGTCGTATAGTTTAGAACTGCATCACATCTTTGAAGGTAATTTTACAGCTAAAATATTAGAAATGCTACAAAAGCCTTTCGTTTTAACGAGCTTTTTGATACAATATTTTATGTATTCCTCGCACTAAGTTATGGTTAAATCTGCTTTTATTTCAGTTAATTTTATTTGATTGGTTAAACAAAACCGCAATTGCTGTCGAAATATAATTATTTTTCTAAAAGGATGTTCACAAAGTCTAGTCTTGGCAATTATTATTTTTATTTAAAATGTTCTTTTTTGAACAATATTATATATTTTCTATTATTAAATGACCTACACTTTTTATATTTATTGGACTCTGTGAATTTCCTGCGAATTATTATTTTACAGCTATATTTAAATTTAATAAAAATTTATATGCAAATGTATATACAAAATAAATTTTAAATTTAAGATTAGTAGTAATTTAGAGAATACATGCAAAGAACAGCAGTTTCAAGAAATTGTTCCACTTCCACGGCACTAATTGGAGCAAAAATCATATGACGTGTTAAATGTCAAAACAAAAAAATAAAAACAAATACAAATATATTATACTTTCCAATTAACGGTACCTATGTAGTTGACGTAAAAAATATGTGCTCTATATAGCGTTTGATAAAAATCTGTAATTTACACATTTGCAATTTCTAAGCCATTTATTTATTTAACAAAAACAAGTGAAAAAGTTCGAACCATATTCATATTTTTTAAATATCTTCTCAAGACTATAATTATTAACACTCTTGACAAACACCAATTGAAGAAAAAAAGCTATTATGTTTTCAAAAGTTAAACGGAATTTGTATTGTTTGTCTCTCAAATGTAAAGTTTATTTAACAATTAAGAGTGCTAGCATATGGAGATGCTGTGTTTCAATATTCAATCGATGATGTTACAAGTCTGTGTGGCTAATCATCGCCGGTTAAAGATATTCAATAGCGCAGTTTACCTGAGGCATCTTGTTGTGTGGTCCATTCACACTTGGTTTATGGCTTCTACAGCTCTGAAGTAAGTCATAGACAATGGAGGTGTTGGAACGCATATTGACGGTCGGAAATATGCCGTAATTTTACTTACGCTGGAGCTCGAAACATTTCATACAAATATGTATAGCTTATAAAAAAGACACTAGGTTGTGTATTTCTAATAAATTAATACTCATAACTAAATTGATCGGTTGCGTCGAAAAGAATTCATATGTATTATTTAGATATATATTAAAATTAAAGAAACACAATTTATAAATATACATTTGTAGTAAAAAGAAAAAGCATATGTATTTAATAAAAGACCTCAGAATTGGAGCTTTAATTCATACATACACATGTATAACCCTAAAAATTCGTGTTGTCTATTATAGATGAGAGTAGATTCCTGGACGTATTTACAAAAATTTAAATTTTTCGTCCTCCCCTACTATTTATTTATCATCACCTCGTATTCAGCATGGATTTATGGATTCTATGGGTTTTTGACGAGATTTCAGCGAGCGACCATGAAAAAAAGAAGATGATAGTCAAAAATATTTGTTTAATTTAAAGTTCTGGAAATTACATGTATTTTTTCATATGACTGCTATTTCTTATGACAGGCGATCATGAAAAGTAAATATTAGTAGTACTTCATTAATTAATCGATTATGCAACAACAATGTTACGGTGTTTTCCCAGCCTTTGGAAGTAAATTCGTGGAAGTACATATGTACAAATACGAACAATTTTTGGTCGTCCTACTATTTATTAATTATCGTCTCGTATTCAGTGGAAGTACATATGTGTAAATAGGAAAAATTCTCGTCGCATTTATGGCATTTATGTGCGCCAGGTATGCAGCATTGGATTTTCTTATATTTCGTAGGCAGCGAAGACTATTGTGACTCTGTTAATGCTAGCGATCCTCCGCCCCCTCGTATTCAGTGCATATATAATCCATACACTTTGGTTACATACTCCCATCTGCCTACCAAATTTACTAATTGATCATGCAACAACAATGCTTCGGTATTTCCCATATATGTATAATATACATGAGTTGGAAGTAAATTCCTGGAAGTATGTGGAAATAACAAAAATTATCGCCGTCCTTTTTGGCATTTATGAAAACGACTGTGACTCGATCCGCCACCCCCTCGTATTCAGTGCCTCCACATTGGCTATAAACGCCCAGCTGCCTACCAGGCGATCATGAATAATAGTCAGGTGTCGCTTAGTTATTAAACGATCATGCAACAACACTGTCTCTCATACATCAGCTGCCTACCATGCAGCCACGATGCTTTGGTGTTTTCCATGTATCATACACTTGGAAGTTGGAAGTAAATTCCTGGAAGTACATACACATTTCGGCATTTCGTGTCAACCTACTTGGCATTTATGTTCGCCTGGTATACAGAGTGGGATTTTGTATGGGTGTTTTCAGCGACCAAGCAACAACAACAAGCTTTATTTTTGCATTTCGTGTCGACCTTCTGGGCATTTATGTTCGCCTGGTATGCAGAAGAGGATTTTCATAGAAAGCAGGAAAACTGAAAGCAGCAGCGCAACGAAGTGATTGAAGTTTTTATACAACACCCAACTACACAATAAATATGAATTGAAAATTGCTAATTTTTTATATTTTATTTGCATTACATATCCAATGGATTTTATGATAAAAAACAAATAGTAAAAGCCCAAAAAGAAATGATGCTGCGAAATACACTGAATGACATGAGCATGATTTTTGTTTAGATTTTTGGAATAATATTGAAAAGTCAAAATAGAATTATTGTTTTTCAATAATTGCAAATGTCATGCGTTCAATTAGTTAACTTATTTGTATTTTATTTTTGAATGTAACATGCGTTGCGTGAAGTTTGAAATTGGTTAAAATGCTAATTTAACAAAAAAAAAAAAATCATAATAATTGAAATATGAAATAATTCTCATCGCCCCTACACGAGTTGTTTGATGTGCAACTGTGATTGAGTGTGAACGCACTGATTTCAGTGATTTGAGTAAAACATTTAAGCCAAATAACTATAAGTATCCTTTTGTCCTTCCATGCGCTCCAGATACTCCTTTTCGATTAGAATATCAATACATTTTTTGATCACTTGCACTTTAGGTTTGAAGCGTGACGCCAACTGATTGAGTACCTCGGTAATAAGCTGTGTGTGATTAAGCTTCTTACGCATCTTCATAATACGCACAATGGCGGCCTGTATGAGCAGTTTGCGATCCTCCTCAATATGTTTATGTACTGCTTCTTGCTCCACTTTGAGCTCAGTCTTTAGCGGTTGATTGATGTTAATACGAAGCTTCTTGTTTTTATAATCCAAGAATAGCTCCATCACAGAATTGGGATTGAGCGAATTCTCATCATCGGCACACACAAGCAGTTTGGCTTTCATCAAAATCTGCAGCACCTGTGGCACACGGTAACAAAAAAAAATATATTTAAATAATGCTTGAGATAGAGTAATATGAAAACTGTTTACCTGTTTTAGATTTTCTAAGCTAATTTGGGTATTCTCCTGCAATTGTTGTAGCGTGAATTTAGTTTGATCGTTGAACTGTAGGAGCACAGCCATTTGGAACGTGCTTGCTTGCAGTGTATACCGATTGCGGAAGCAATTGGTCACCAAATCACCTTTGCACAGATTATATAACCAATTCAGTTTGCGACCAGAATGCCGATTTGCATAGAATTCATTGAACTGCTGTACGGAACGTTCCAATTCTGAGGGCAGCAAAAATGTGGTACTCTGATTAAATGGCCATGAACCCGATGACAATACTTCGATGCTGAAATCGATTTCTTGTGGTATTTTTGCATTCATCAAATGCTGCTTGAAGCTTGCATTCAAATCCTTGGAGAGACCAATATCTTGGAACATGCGTTGCAATTTGATTGTGTATTCGTAACCACAAGTTTGTTTCAATTTCGAAATCATTATCGCCTCCGCATCATCCGAAGCCGATGTGTGATACACTAAACGTTTGGCAAGCATTTTTGAGTAGAACTTTTGGAACACATCCTTGTCTTCAATATATTTAAAAACAACCATAACTTGGTTCAAATTATCCTCGAGTTCCTTATCTTCGGGATTCTTGGAAGATTTCTTCAGCAACAAATCGCAATACTTTGCAAGCAACTCGGGCGACTTATTAGCGCTATTCACATGTGTCACTTCATTCAAGTTGATGAATTTCTCACATGCCTTGTCAAGTGCAGCCACAAAACCGTTATCATTGTTGAATGCCATCACTACGAGACCATGATATTTCTTATGTACTTCTAATATGGTTTGCACATACAATTTCGGATCGTTTGCTGCTTCGGCACCGGCTTTCTTTATGGCCTCAGTACCTTGTTCCAATATGTGCTCGCCCAGTAACAGCTTTAGATCCGTTAAATTTTCTGGATTACGTGCTACTAAACTGTACATACGTTTCAAGTCATCATTCTTATCGTCGTTAAGAAATTTCTGAAATTCAGCGCGCAATCTAACTAAATGCTTTTCAATTAAAGCCTGTGGAAAGATATGGAAAAATATATATTTTTAATACATAAATTACATAAATTGATAGCAAAGATAATACCTGCTCGCACGTCTTGATCAATATATTATGTGTACTCTCATGTAAATATGAAAACTCGTCACGATTCACTCGTTTGCTTTCTTCGTCAAGGCGATCTTCAACGTGCTTCAAATAATCAGATACTGAAGAGTTATTCAGATACACTTCCGATTCCTTTTTATAAAATTCTGCAGTTTTCAGTATAAACTTATTCTCAAAGTGTTCTTTATATACAGATAATTTCTTGGAATTATCAGAGTCTGTATCTTCTTCATTAAAACCCAATTCGACATAAGAATTTATGACACTCTTGATGAGGTGGCGATTTATAGTTTGAGAATTACGTTCCTCTTCAATGGACCGCAGTACTGCATTTGTAACCGATTCATTTAAGTTTTCGAATAGATTTTCTTTCCACGTGACTAATGCAAGTCGATATACGTCATATATACCCTTTTGACCTTCCTCGCACTCTCGCTTCACCCAGTGTCTATTTAAATAACTGCAAATACCGTTGAGCACTTTGCTTGAGAACTGATATGATTCCCACTGCTTGGTGTAGTGCGTCAGCCTAATTTCTTCACTCTGTATATATTCAAAGGCTTTCTGTAATTTAGTTAAATAATTTTTAAGGAAATCCTTTAGACGGTCATATAATTTTTTGCCAACGAGTTGTGCGCCACCTGCACGGACCATGGAACGTTGCACAGTGTTTACACTTGTACAATAGTTATAAACAAATGTGTACAGGTGCATATAACGATCGGTCGATAAATTCGACTTTTCTGGTTGGAACACTTGTTTAATGCCATCTTCCAATTCATTCCATATATCATCGAGACTTGTTGGCTTCACTACCGCATTTGGACGCTGCATTTTCTTGGCTACGGGTGTAAATGCGCAAGAAGCGTTGCGTGGAGAAGTCGCAGGTTGAGACGTTAGCGTTGCTGGTTGTTGCTCGTCTTTCACTTGTCTTTTTGGGGCTTTATTACGCTTTATTTTTAATGAATTTATGATGGAGAATCTCTGTATAAGATAATATAAAATATATGAAAAAATACGTTAGTTTTATATTTGTAGCATTCGGATTTATAAACCTTTAAGAATGCCATTTAATAGTCGAACTGCCAATTTTTCCAATAAATTAATTTTTGTTTAAATTTGTGGGATTTTTGTAGCATATACGAACTAGCAGAAACATATGGGTTTAAACATATCTCGCCAAGTTCATAAAGATATTATTTTGAACACAAAACTGCATCAAATTCCTACTTTGTTAGCCTTTCAGTCATTTAAAGCAAAATGTTTTCAAAGAAAAAACCGTAGTCCATTAAATACGCTTTGCAAATTGTTACCATTATTTCTAAGGTAATGTTGGAAATATTGATATCTAATTAATGTTTATTAATATATTTTATCACTAGCTCCACAAGTTACTACACATTTAGAAACTGTTTTATTATTGCAGAAAATGATTGATTTTCCTTCTTTGTGGTGTACACAAAAACATATGGCAACAGCCTTCCAACTTTCCAATTTAATTAACGCTACCTGACACCAGTATAGTCTCTTCACTTACACGCATACATGATATAACTCCGCATGGAATGAGGAAGTAATGTGACAAGAAAGAGAAACAAAGATTTTTCAACAGCACTCTAGCACTCTTCGTATCAAATTAGTTTTAACTTTTTTTTCCTATTTAATTTATAAAGGTTCGCAACTTTTGCTGGGGTCAACAATTTTGTGACCTCGGTGCAGTTGCTTGGCTTCGTAAAATTTCAAATTGCTCAATAACACATTTTCTCCTCCAAACCTTATGATGGCTTTAAAATCTATTCCAACGTAATGAATTTAATGAAAATCATGAAATTAGCTACATACATACACACGGAGCTTACATGCATAAACGAGCACCAGCAAATTGGGATTTTTTTCTAGAGTAATCTCACACTGCACGTTTCTTAATATTTTAAATTCATGTTTTACATACTCTTTTATTACCTTTAACACTATTAATTTAGTTTTGTAGATTAATTTTCAATATTTTACGAATTTGTAGTGGTAATAATGCACGCATAATTAATTCTCTTTGTATACAAAAATTAAATGATTTCTTATGCCTTCAAAAAAACGATGACACACGACACACGATCATCGAAATCAAAATACAGTAAATTCTTGTTTAGGGGATATTCATTATATTAACTAAAAAAACAAAATGCTATATATATTTCTTATTTGGCTGCAGCTTATAAACACTTACACTTACAAAACAATGTTAAATTATGTACGTTATTGAAAATACAACAGTCAGCTCACTTCTAGCAACTTTAACTAATAGGAATTAACATTTTTTAATGTTTAGCTTTTCTTAGATGGGACAGCACCAAAATGTTTCCAAGCACTGGAATAATTTTGTGCGTTGCCATACTTTGACTTTACAAAAAATACAATCAAATAATACGCACGTTTGAGATGTGGCAAGGCGAGACGTTGCTACCAATGTTGCCTAACAGCATTATTGCGAAATTGCGTATTGCCAAGAAAAAGGGAAAATGTAATAATTTATGGTATTACATGTATGCTATTTAATAATTTAAAAAATAACGTTATGAGATTAAAAAAAAAGTAATAACAACATAATAATTAGCAAAAAGCATTGAAAAAAAAATACATTTTTAATGAATAACGCATTTCTTTTTATAGTTGGTTCTTCTTCAAGTACATACACTCATAAATATTTTATTAGTATCACAAATTTGTTTCGAGTAGAGTTATTATATACCACGGAAAATAGAGATTACTACATGCTCCACATATCTAACTTATTATACATAGATCTCAAAAACATAATAAATATAATTCAATAAGAGAACATAGAAATCTACAGGATTGTATCCATAAGATTTTTCCCGTTACATTCTTTAAGTAATATTTCGGTGTAATTCATACTCATAAGATTCGAATTTGTGGGCGATTCACTTCGAATAAAGTATGATCCTCGTCCTCACTATTATCATCTTCAATGGAAACGGGTAAAGGTACTAACTCCTGTGTACTGCGGTCACCTTGTACACCGTACCTGCGTTCAGCTCTCGATAGACGTAATCTGCAAAAGTATATAAGAGCCGTTGAACACATGTGTTGATATGTGTGGTTTTTTACAAAGCAACAAAAAAAAACAACTTACCGATAAACTTTTGCCACAATAAAGAGCATCGCACACAAACTAAGCCCAAGGAATATATAGAATCCGGTTAGATATGATGCGGGCAAATCATCATCCTCATAATCGAGATTTACATCTTTTGTTTTGAATTTCGTTTCTTCAACTACGTGACTAAAATGCGCTTCAGGTGATTTTTCTTGCTCAACCTGTGGTTCAGGCGGCACTTTGTGTTCTTCCGCAACCTTAGCGCTTTGATCATCATTATTTATTGTTGCTGTTATTTGTTTATGCACTTCAGCCGATTCTTTAATGTACTTATCGGTGACAACAATAGGCACTACATTTTCGGGCGCTTTGCTTACTTCATCCACGATTACCTTATCATCGTGCAAATCTTTTTTTAATGTTTGATTCGCTGCCGAAACATTTGCTGTTAGCAAATATAAGTAGAAAATCAAGAGTGTACGGCAATTCATTAATTTCAGTTTAGCCATTATATGCTTCTGTAAAATGTTACTTTTATAGCTTTATTTCAAAAACAATTTTACTGAATTGTTTATTTACCTATCAAAATAGCACAGCTCACACAGCATATTCGGAAGTAGTGAATTGAATTGTTTCATGCCGAAAATAGTGTAGCCAGATCTCTATGTACTTTTGATGAATTTGCTAAGCTGAATTTCGAGAACTTAAAAACTGTGCTTGATATTTTCTTATTTAAATATTGTATTTATTTTTCGTGGTATTTAATTATATGTAAGCTTTTGCTTTTGCTTAGCTTACGTGATTTTCACTTTTTATAATTATTTTCATCATTTTCCAAATTGGAATCTCCGACAAATCAGCTGACTCTTGTTTACTTTTACAAGCGCCGTTGTGTATGCAATTGTTTTGGTTTTTTGGTGTAATTGAATTGGAATGACGCATATTTTTACCACGATATGGTAGATTTTTATTAAAAGAAGAAATTATGGTTTTTGATTTTTATATTTCATATTGTTGCTTATTAAAATAATAAAATAAAAATATTCTAAGTGCAAATATAATTTTTAATGTATTTCCTTTGCTCTGTCAAAAATACCAATAAGGCGCAATATTTTGCTCCAACTCACCTTAGTAATTTTAATAAATCATTAAATCAAATAAAACACCGTTTTTTAGATTATTTAATTTTAATATTGTTTAATTATTTATGGTCTAGACTTTTTAACTAAATATTAAACATATATGAAAACTAACTGTTTTATAATGCTTGTACATACATTTCTATGCTTGCATATCTTTAGCTACTTGCCAAAATAACGCCATTTAACATACATACATATGTACATGTATACTAAAGTAAATAATATAATCGCAAAACTATTTATGTATGTACATATATATTGTTATTTATATATTCATGCATGTATATGTATTTATGTACATATGGAAATTATATTAAAAAAATAATATTATTATTGAAACGCGCTTAAGTAACGCTTGTGCAAACGCTTACTTGCACGCTTACAAGGCAAACAAAAACGAAACTATTGTACGGCCTAACAACTAGCATCACATAGAGAATAATTTATTAACAATACTGCTGCCACACATGCATTTCAATTAAGAACATAACGAAAAATTCATAAAAATTATTTTATATTAACATACATATTTTAAGGTTTCATTTATGTTTGTATGTATGTATGTTTGTTTGTTAACATGTCGATATCGATTCATTACATATTTGTGGTATGTATGTATGCATGTATGTGTGTTTTTAATACTAAAAATAACTATTTACTGTACATATTATAATATTTTATATGTTTATTTAAATTAAAATATTTTTTATTTAATTGTAAATTGTAATTTTTGCAATAATTTTTTTCGAGCCAGATTTTCCATTATTTTTACAATCAATTCTCAATTTCAAAAATTTGTTGCTGATTTCTATTAATTTATTTTTTTATAATTGCATTTCAGTACCATATGCATTTATAATTATTTTTGTATGCATTTATAAAAATATATATATTTTTTATGTTTTTCGAAATTTTATTTTCTTTTTCATATTTCCTAATTAACTTATAAGCAACCTTGCATTATTTTATTAAAAAATTAAAATATCAAATATTTAATATTTATTTATTATTATTTTTTCAATTATTTTTTAAGCTTTCGTTGTACTCCATAACATTAAATTAAGTGATTGACATCATATATAATTAATTAAAAAAATATATATATTTGTCGCGTTTTATTTTTTGTATTGAACATATTTTCGTGTCTATATTAATATATTAAAGATATAGTGAAAACAGAAAAAGAAATATGAAATAACAAAAAATGCAAAAAAAACAATTACTAAGCCAATTAGTGAAATTTAAATAAGAAATTACAGTTATTTACATAATTATAAGAACCGTGTGTAGAGTAAGAGTAAACATTTTCACAACTTGCAGTGCACGCTTTGAATTTCAGTTTCTTAGTTTTAGAATTAACGAAAAAAATATGCCAAACACTAACGACTAACACACTGAAAATAGCATTAAAAACATAAATTAATTAAAAATATTTCTCTAATAAACAAATGGAAATCAATATAATTTTTTTCTATATAAAATTAAACATAAAAGTGCTAACTAAAAATAAAAATGGAAACTCCTTTAACTACTTGTATCAATAAAAGTTCGTTTAAACAAAATTTTGAAAAAAAAAAAATTAAAGTTTAAAAAAATATGCTCAAAAGTCGTTGTTCATAGTCTTAATTGGACGTCTATGCATTTTTAAATTTTTAACTTAATTTCTTTTACTTGTTTTTTTACTTTTGTCTTCCTACTAATTTTCATTCCCCTCTCTTACTAATATGCTAAATTTTGTTTTACTGCATTTTATTTTTTTAATTTTCTTTCGCTTTCGCCTTAAATCATGCTGCCGAACATCCGTTTGCCGCGCGTCAACACCAAACTGACCACCATAACGGTGAGCAAGAAGAAGACCAAACTCAAAAACGTTGTAATGTAGCGGCAACGCTGACGGAATTTCTTCTCCTTCTCCATTTTGATGCGTAACTGTTCAGCACGTGGTAGGTCCAAAGTAAAATCGGACTCAGGACGTGATGATGGCTGTAATGGGAAGAAGAACAGAAATTGAAAGTAAATAAAGTATTTAATACAAATATACTTAATAAATAGCGTTTGAGAGCAAAATAGAGCAAAGTTTTTGAAAAAAAAAAAATTAAAAAAAAAATTATTTAAATAAAAATATCGAAAATTAGAGTAAGTTTTAAGTGTTTATTATTGATAAAATTTTTTTAAAAATTATAAATTCCTCCTATGCTATCAATCCATGATACATATAGTTATTTATCATCAACTTTTTACAGATTTTCAAAAAAACTGTTAATAATTAAAAAAAAACCATAA